>NW_023200506.1:0-622 GCF_002007445.2 Ailuropoda melanoleuca
TGGGGGGGGGAGGGGGGGACGGGGGGGAATCACCTCTTCTCCCACCCTTTGCTGGATCCCTTAATTTTCCCAGCCAGGCCTTGAGGTCAGTGAAATCATGGGTTTTTGGGAATTCCAGCTCCTAGAATTTAAACAAATTCTGTCCTCCTCGAACATAATCACTAGCTCTGTGAGCCACACACAACGAAAATAACCCAAGCCCACCCTGACGGTGAACCTTTGCACCCAAATTCCCCCGTCCTCCTCCTCCAGCCAGTACAGCTGTCTGGGGGGGAGGGGGAGAAGCAAAGCACCTTGAGTTCGGTTGCCTAGGCCCATCCACAGAGCTCGGCAAGTCTGTGAAGGGCCGTGAAGAGTTCATTAAGCAGAAAGCATCTCTCTTTTCAAGCCGTCAAGCCACATGAGTGAGCAGTTAAGCAACTGTAAGGGAAGGGAANGTGAGCAGTTCAGCAACTGTAAGGGAAGGGAAGGGAAGGGTTTCTTAAGGAGCATTTAAAAATGCAGAGCGCCGTTATCTGTAACACAGCCCAGGGCAACTCAATTAATGCAAGCCCCAGGTCAGCCTTCAGCCTGGCTTTCCAGAAAGGTGGAGCTAGCAGGCAGCTGCGGTAATCCCAGAGTC
>NW_023200507.1:0-1548 GCF_002007445.2 Ailuropoda melanoleuca
TGAACCTAAAGATACATTCAGACTGAAAGTAAAGGGATGGAATACCATCTTTCACGCCAATAGACCTCAAAAGAAAGCTAGGGTAGCAATTCTCATATCCAACAGATTGGATTTTAAACTGAAGACTATAATTAGAGACACAGAAGGGCACGATATTATTCTTAAAGGATATATCCAACAAGTAGATATGACAATTATAAATATATATGCCCCCAACGTGGGAATAGCAAGACACACAAGCCAACTCTTAACCAGAATAAAGAGACATATAGATAAAAATATGCTAATAGTAGGGGGCCTCAACACTCCAGTATCAGCAATAGACAGAGCACCCATGCAGAAAATCGACAAAGAAACAAGCCCTTTGAATGCCATACTCCACGAGTTGTACCTCATCGATATATATAGAACACTACACCTCAGAACCAAGGAATACTCATTGTATTCTAATACCCATGGAACATTCTCAAGAATAGACCATGTTCTGTGACACAAAACAGGTCTCAAACGATACCAAAAGACTGAAATTATTCCCTGCATATTCTCAGATCACAACGCTTTGAAATTGGAACTCAACCACAAGAAAAATTTTGGAAGAAACTCAAAGACGTGGAGACTAAGAACCATCCTGCTCAGGAATGATTTGATAAACAAGGAAATCAAAAAAATCAATTTAAACAATTTGTGGAGACCAAGGAGAATGAAAACACAATGGTTCAAAACCTATGGGATACTGCAAAAGCAGTCCTAATGGGAAAATACATAGCCATCCAAGCCTCACTCAAAAGAATAGAAAAATCTAAAATGCAGTTTTTATATTCTCACATCAAGAAGCTGGAACAGCAACAGAGGGACAGGCCTAATCCATGCACGAGGAAGCAGTTGACCAAGATTAGAGCAGAAATCAATGAATTAGAAACCAGAAGTACAGTAGAGCAGATCAACAGAACTAGAAGCTGGTTATTTGAATCAATAAAATTGACAGACCACTAGCAAGACTTATCCAAAAGAATAGAGAAAGGACCCAAATTAATAAAACTATGAATGAAAAAGGAGAGGTCACAACCAACACTGATGAAATTAGAAGGATTATTAGAAACATTTATCAACAGCTTTATGCCAATAAATTAAGCAATCTGGAAGAGACAAAGGCCTTCCTGGAAACTTATAAACTACCAAGACTGAAACAGGAAGAAATTGATGATTTTTTAAACAGGCCAATTAATTATGAAGAGATTGAAACAGTGATTTAAAAAAAAAAACCTTCCAAAAAACAAAACCACAGTCCTGGACGGTTTTCCTGGGGAATTCTACCAAACATTCAAAGAAGAAATAATACCTAGTGTCCTAAAGGTATTTCAAAAAAAAAAAAAAAGAAACAGAAGGAAAGCTACCAATTTTACCTTGATCCCCAAACCAGGCAAAGACCCTGTCAAAAAGGAGAATTACAGACTGATTACCCTAATGAATATGGACACCAAAATCCTCAACAAGATCCTGGCTAATGGAATCCAACAGTACATTAAAAGAATTATCCATCATGACCAA
>NW_023200509.1:0-625 GCF_002007445.2 Ailuropoda melanoleuca
GAGAGCAGCTGACACCCCACAGCAGTTTGCAGTATATGGCAACCCCAAGCTGAGAGCCCAACCCTGGGATCGCTGATTGCAGCTGGCTTCCCTGCCCCGATGCCTGGAAACTCTGCCACACTCGGGCACCCCCCGTCTTCCTGTGACACCAGGTTTCCTGACACCACACTGTCCCAACTAGGTTTCTACCCTGCTTCACCACCTGACCAGCTCTCACGCAGGGACATCCCTCCCTAGAGCAGCCCTCTGAACGTTCTGATTTTGTGCTCCATTGCTGTAACACTTTCCAGCGCAGGCTTTTGGAGGCTCCCTACCCCCGCGGTTTATATTCCCATATAGGGCCTCAGATTCACTTCTCTGCACCGCCTACCTTCAGAAAGTGGTTGCTTTTCTAGTTGTAGAATTGTAGCTGTTCTTTTCTTAGATTGCAAGTTAAGTTTGCAGATNAAGTTAAGTTTGCAGATATCCAGCATGATTTGACAGCTATCTAGCTGAGTTCCTAGGACAGACAAAACTAAGGTCTCCTACTCCCCTGCTATCTTGGACTACACACGGATCATTTACTTTTAGCTTCCAGTTTTCTCCTGTATAAACATCTAATATTTATTCTGAGATTGTCTACCAA
>NW_023200510.1:0-320 GCF_002007445.2 Ailuropoda melanoleuca
ACAGAACAGGTTATTGGGAAGTAGTTCATGAGAAATGTAGATGTGTCAACTACCCAGTGAGATGCTGACCCAGCGCAAGTATGAAATGATGACTTGTCAGCCCCTCTTCCTTTCCTGCCTTCTTCAAATCTAACTTGAACCCAGTCCCTTCATGGACAATCCAATTCTAACACCTGCCCAGAAGGCAAAAACTGAAACCAAACACTGGTATGGCCTTATCTCCCACTCCGACAAAAAGTTCACAGACAACAGTCCAAAAAACTCATCGTCTGACCTGATGGAACCAGCATTTGACCAAAAAAAAAAAAAAAAAAACCCCT
>NW_023200510.1:543-1296 GCF_002007445.2 Ailuropoda melanoleuca
GAAAGAAAGAAAGAAAGAAAGAAAGAAAGAAAGAAAGAAAGAAAGAAAGAAGAAAGAAAGAAAAAAGAAAGAAAGAAAAAAGAAAGAGGAAGAAAGAAGAGAGAGAGAAAGGAAAAAGAAGAAAAGAGAAAAGAAAAGAAAAAAGAAAAGAAAAGAAAAAAGAAAAGAAAAGAAAAAAAGAGAGAAATAAGAAAGGAAAAGAAACCCACTAAAGCGAAAGTGAGCTCCAAGCTGCTTACAATTGCCTTCTGCCTCTGCCTCTCCCTTTGCTTGGCCCTCTCAGACTCCCGCTTCTCATACTCTTTGCGGTATTCTTCCCTCTTCAGCCTTTCGTGCTGATATTCCTCGTAGCTGTCATACCTGAGAAACATAACTTCATCATTAAGTCAACCGCCTCCGTTTACGCAAGCACAATGAATCACGAACTGGGGAGGGGGCGGGGGTGTGAGCTAACCGGTGTCATCTAGAGGAGGGGCAAGAGGAGGAGCCAAAGGAAAAGGACCTGCTTCCTTACCTGGGCCTACGGCTGTAGGGCGACCTGGAACGTGATCTTGCGCACAGAGGGGAATTTCGGTGCGCGCGGTGTCTGCAGTGGCTCGACTCATAGTAGTAGCAAGATCTGCGAGTGAGAAGAAAAACAAAAAGGGCATTTGCAACTGCCACTTAACCCCGCCTTATCGGCCCAACTGAGCATGCTCTGAAACACCGGATGACATAAAGCAGCTTTTTTTCTTCCTAGCTACTGGTGAGATT
>NW_023200511.1:0-1130 GCF_002007445.2 Ailuropoda melanoleuca
AGAAAGAAAGAAAGAAAGAAAGAAAGAAAGAAAGAAAGAAAGAAAGAAAGAAAGAAAAGAGGGACACCTGGATGGCTCAGTCAGTTAAGCGTCTGCCTTAAGCTCAGGTCATGATCCTGGAGTCCCAGGATCAAGCCCCACATCAGGCTCCCTACTCAGTGGGAAGTCTGCTTCTCCCTCTGCTCCTCACCCTGCTCATGCTTGCTCTCTCTCAAATAAATAAACACTAATAATGAACATATATGCCTTTATCACATATATCATTTGCAAATATCTTCTCCCATTCTGTAGGCTGCCTTTTAGTTTTGTTGATTGTTTCCTTCACTGTGCAGAAGCTTTTTATCTTGATGAAATCCCAATAGTTCATTTTTGTTTANTTTCGTTTAATTTCCCTTTCCTCAGGAGACACAGCTAGGAAAATTTTGCTATGACCAATGTCAGAGACATTACTGCTTAAACTCTTCTCTAGGTTTTTTATGTTTTTAGGTCTTACATTTATGTCTTTAGTCCATTTTGAGTTTATTTTTGGGTATGGTGCAGAAAGTGGTCCAGTTTCATTCTTTTGCATGTAGAGACCAGTTTTTCCAACACCATCGGTTGAAGAAACTGTCCTTTTCCCATTGGATATCCTTTCCTATAATTTACTATAGTTTTTAAAGCATGTACTTTAATTAAAAATTGCAGCAGCCACTGGCCAAGAGCTTATGCTAAGGATATAAAAGGAAAATATGTTTGTGACCTTGCAGGTTTTAGCGTAAATGTCAGAGCACAGAGCTGGGAATGCCCTGCTTGCCCAGCGACCCAGAACGCCTGGCCTGCCCAGCAGTTGGGAACACCCAGCTCGCTCAGGGCAGAATGCTGCCCCAACCAAAACTTGATTGCTCTTAACAATAGCACGTGGGGTCCACAGAAACATGTTTAAGAATAGGCCTCACTTGCTGAATGTGACACCATCTAATCCCGTGACCTTCCCCATGAGGTACGACTACTCACTAGGAAGTACTACAGATCACAAAACTCCTCATGATTGTCTTTGATTGTTTATTGCCAATAAGTACGCGAGGTTGCAGGTGTTCGGGGCAATCGTACTCTTGGCAGTGGCGCACCTGGTGGTCGTCCCCTGCACCCAC
>NW_023200512.1:0-1009 GCF_002007445.2 Ailuropoda melanoleuca
AACACAGACCAGAATAGAGCTGAATCGCAAGCTCTTAGTTTTTTCTGACACTTAGAAGTTCACTGGGTGTTGTACGCAACTACTGAAGCATCGAACTTTGCATCGGAATCCAGGGATATACTGTATGGTGACTAACATAATATAATAATAATTTTAAAAATTCAAAAAAAAAAGTTCACAATAGAACTTTCACATTCGTGAAATAATGGATGGGAAGTCCAACAATGAGTACCATGTGAGCAGCCATTGACATATAAAATAGAGCTGTTTTATGAGTAGTTAACAATGGAGCATTTTATAAAAAGTAAAAATAGCAGTGTCCTCTATGTTCTTAAATGATTCTTCTGATAAGTGAATGTTAGACATACATAAAATATAGAAAGGTGATAGAAGACGACAATGGATGCCTCTCTCCCAGCCGTTACAAAAGCCAGGCTCCCTAGCTGGATCTAGCAAGCTTCAAGGGGTTTCTGTCCCAGACTTTACTTCCTCTTTACCAATCCAAGCTCCCTGCTGCATTTGGAGATGCCGTTGGAGACCAATCCCTGACAAGTCACCTCGTATGACCACCTTACTTCATTCTTTTCATTCGTATTTCCCCCAAATTATGTACAAAGCACACTAACATTTTGCATTGTAAAATTTTCCTGTTCTTTCTTGTTTCTTGGATCATCACTTAATAGCTGTGTGATGTATGACACATCACGTAACCCCTCTGTGCTTCATTTTCTTTATCTGTAAAAGGGAATGATGATAGTATTCACCTCTTAAGGTTATTGCAGGACTGACATGAGTTGATATAAGAAGTGCTTAGACTGATGGGTCACACAGTAAACACCATGTAATAGTTTGCTCCCAACCAGAAAGTAAGGTGAAAAGGAAAAGAAAAACTGCATTCTGGTTCCCTATTATTGGTGCCTTTTAAGTGCTGGCTATACAGCATATAAGCTCAATAAATATTCAAATCAATGAATAAATATTTAAATCAATGAATAAATAAATGAATGGC
>NW_023200513.1:0-1288 GCF_002007445.2 Ailuropoda melanoleuca
AAGAAAGAAATATTTCTTATTTTGGAATCTTGTTTCTTTTTTTTTTTTTTAAGGATTTTATTTATTTATTTAACAGAAAGAGAGAGAGACAGCCAGCAAGAAAGGGAACACAAGCAGGGGGAGTGGGAGAGGAAAAAGCAGGCTCCCAGCAGAGCAGGGAGCCTGATGCGGGTCTCGATCCCAGGACCCCGGGATCACGCCCCGAGCCGAAGGCAAACGCTTAACAACTGAGCCACCCAGGCGCCCCAGAATCTAGTTTCTTTTAACAAGCAGACCAAAACACATGCTGGATTTAGTTTTGTTTTGTTTTTTGTTTGTTTTTGTTTCATTTTGTTCTTGTTTGTATTATTTTTTTCCATTGTCGTTGTTGTTACTGTTGTTTTTTCTCTCTTCTTTTCTTTTCTGCACAAAATGACAAGATGGAGAAATTCACCCCAAAAGAAAGAACAGGAGGTAGTACTCACAGCTAGGGATTTAATCAATATGGATGTAAGTAAGATGTTGGAACTAGAATTTAAAACAATGATTATAAAGATACTATCAGGGCTTGAAAAAAGCATAGAAGACCACTAGAGAATATCTTACTGTAGAATTAAAAGAACTAAAATCTAGACAGGCTGAAATTAAAAATGCTATTACCAAGATGCAGTACCAAGTGGAGGCTATAAAAACAAGAATGAACAAATCAGAATAGTGAACGAGTGATACAGAAGATAAAATGATGGAAAATAAGGAAGGTGAAAAGAAGAGAGAAAATATTAGATCATAAAAGGAGACTTAGAGAATGCAGTGATTCCATAAAGCAAAATCGTATCTGTGTAGTTGGGGTCCCAGAAGATGAAGAGTGGGAGAAAGGGGCTAAGGGTTTATTTGAACAAATTATAGCTGAGAATTTCCCTAATCTGGGGAAGGAAATAGGTATTCAATCCAGGAGGCACAGAGAACCCCCCTCACAATCAATAAAAATAGGTCAACACCTCGACATATAATAGTAAGCTTGCAAATTTCAAAGATAAAGAGAAAATCCTAAAAGCAGTTCAGGACAAGAAGTCCTTAACCTACAAGTGTAGATGCATAACGCTGGCAGCGAACCTGNTGTAGATGCATAAGGCTGGCAGCGAACCTGTCCAAAGAGACCTGGAAGGCCAGAAATGACTGTTATAATATATTCAATGTGCTAAATAGGAAAAATATGCAGCCAAGCATACTTTATCCACCAGAGTTCTCATTCAGAATAGAAGGAGAAATAAAGAGTTCCCAGGACAAACAAAAACTAAAGGAATTTGTG
>NW_023200514.1:0-623 GCF_002007445.2 Ailuropoda melanoleuca
AATGTTATTATGATATTGTGATTTATAAGAAATACATTCAGATAACCAAAATATATTTCTCAAATATATTTTGTCTTTGTCCAGTTTCTGGCTCACAGCTCCCCAAATCCTAGTAATTTCCTAATTGTTAAGGGCAAAAAGGTTATCTTTTGTTATGTTAATTAAGGCAAGGTTTTGCTCTTGTCTTAGGCTGGGAGAGTGGGGGGCTTGTTGCTAGGAGGAAAACCTGTGTTAGAAGGTTGGAACTTTCAGTCCCACAGCCAACCCCCACACCTCTGAGGAAGGGAGAGTGGCTGGAGTTTGAGTCCACCAATGGCCAATGACTTGGTCTTCATGACTACAGAATGAAGCCTCCATAAAATCCCAAAAAAAGAGGGTTCAGGGAGCTTCCGGATTGGTGAACACATGGAGATGCAGAGAGAAGGGCATGCTTAGAAAGGGNGATGCTTAGAAAGGGTATGGAAGCTCTGTGCCCTTTCCCCATACTTTCCTATTATATCTCTTCATGTGGCTATTGATTCATATCCTTTATCATGTCCTCTAATAAACTGATAAATATGTTTCCCTAAGTTCTGTGAGCCACTCTAGCAAATTAATGGAACTCAAGGAAGAGGTCATTAGAA
>NW_023200515.1:0-644 GCF_002007445.2 Ailuropoda melanoleuca
AATGGCCTTTCATTGTCCAGGGTGCGTCAGGGCTGGTAAATGGAATGCTATGACAAACGAAGGCTTCGCTTCGGAGGCTAATTCCTGGGCCCACCTGCACCCATCCAATCGCACAGATCAAAGGTGGGCGACGGCTTGCTCCCAGTAAAAAATCGATTGTGATGCCGTTCTTGAAGGGGGAAACGGCCGCCGGGCAGGTAAAACTACTACTACTAACAGTGCAAGAGATAACCCCTCCACAGGGACAGAAACTTCTCCTGAGAGACAGAACCAGTGACCGCGGCTCATTTTGGGAGAACTACAGCACAGCTGGCTGTAGGAACATTTCTTTCATGGCCCCCAAACATCCCGAATCATACGAGTTCAACAATGGATGAGCTTTTAAGACATTAGAATACAATACCGTCATCTCGGACAGAGATTAAGAAATTAAAGACCAAGGATGTCAGAAATCGGTTTAAGGTCAGTCAAGTAAGTAAGTGGCAAAATCGGGTCACTGAGTGTAAAAAAGCCTTACATTTTCTTAGTATGCAAAGAGCAGGAGGAAAAGGAAAAACAGATTGGAGAGAGGCATGAGAAAGATGGGGCGATCTGGGCAAGTATTTTTTGAACACATTTGAGAACCGCTGTTTTAAAACCCTGAG
>NW_023200516.1:0-584 GCF_002007445.2 Ailuropoda melanoleuca
AACAGCCTGCCACGGGGGGCTGTCCACGCAGGTGTTTCATCAGTGACCTGGCACCTAAGGGCTTGTTTCCAACGCTCTGGCCTCAGGTACCCCAAGAGTGGAATCACTCATCCGGTGAGCAAGCCAGGCTCAGGGAAGTAAGGTGCCCTCAAGCACCCGGCACCAAGAAAAGGATACAGTGGAACAACGGGTGAGCAGTCTGTCGGGACTCCAGGAGAGGGTGTAAATGAAGCCCTTGGGTCTCCCCTGGCAACTCAGCCGCACACAGCCAGGTGTGCCCAGATGTGGTTCCCTAGCCCTGTGTGCTCACACGCCCAAGGCGCTCTCCTAACATGGTGCACGTCGCATGGTGTCGGGGCCACTACTCCACCGGATGCTCTCGGCCCCCTACCCCGGGCTGGGTGAGGTGGTGGGTGGGGACAGGAGGAGCAGTCGGAAGGCTAGGCACTATGGCTGACTGCAGAATAGGACGGAAGTTAGCACCCTTGCTGGAAAACTCAATGGGCAGATGATGCTGCCAAGGTCACAAACCGCGTGGAAGCCATACCAGGAAGTCGAAGAGACGAGAGAATCTAAGCCCCTTA
>NW_023200516.1:5467-6598 GCF_002007445.2 Ailuropoda melanoleuca
TTTGTTTTAAGTGGATGGCAAAGAAAAACTATGCCAAAGAACTTATCAGGTTGAAAACCCCAGAAGTGACTACACTAGTAGAAGGCCTAGCTCTGTAGGAAATACTATTTCCCATGTCCTCCATGATTCAAGGTGCTTTTCTCTAGAAATTTAAAAAATTCCACAGCTTAAACCACCCAGTTAAAGACAAAGAGAGGATCAATTCCTCAGTTTTGGAGCCAAACAAGAGGGGCTAAATGTAGGAGGACCTGGTGGAAGCTATACTCCCACCACATGCTCCATGTATCCTTGTATCACAGCCTCTGTCATGGCATGTAATCACCTGTTTCCTTGTCAGTCTCCTGGACTGTCAGCCCCTTAAGGGCAGGGACCATACGTGATGGTCATTTTTGTCTTGTGCCTGACATAGTGCTTGTTATTTACTAGTTATTTAATGAATGTTTGCTGAAAAAATAAACATTTTGTCATTCTTTGACACAAGGATTTATTCCAAAATGTTGAATAGATTTTCTTCTCAATTCTTTAAGACAAAAAAGATAAAAGAAATAGGAAGAAAGAAAAGAAAACCTGCCTTGAGGTTGACTCTACTCAAGAATCATTACTTTTGCCAAATATTAGAAAGATAAGCATCACAACCAATGCTATTGGGCTGTAAGGCATCTGTGATCAGCATCACATTTAGTCCTCACAATAACCTTATGTGATAGATATGATCATTACCCCATTTTACAAATAAGGAAACTGAGGTACAGAGAGGTCATGTAATTTGTCCCAAATTGTCAACCCAGTCAGAAGCAGAGCTGGAATTTGAACTCAGTTTTCACTCCATAGCCTGTGTTTAACTCATATGAAGAAAAGGGGTTTAAAATAGCTGTTACCTTAAACTTAACTTTGAGAGCACTAAATATAGAAACACTTTGTTGAACTTCCTCTCTGGGAGAGCTTCTCTGAGAATTACATTTTCTATTTTTTTAAATGTTTTTTATTACATTATATTAGTCACCATACAGTACATCCCTGGTTTCTGATGCAAGGTTAGATGCTTCATTAGTTGCATATAACACCCAGTGCACCATGCAATACGTGCCCTCCTTACTACCCATCACCAGTCTATCCCATTCCCCCACCCCC
>NW_023200516.1:6619-6786 GCF_002007445.2 Ailuropoda melanoleuca
CCCCTCTGAAGTCTTCAGTTTGTTTCTCATAGTCCATAGTCTCTCATGTTTCATTCCCCCTTCTGATTGCCCCCCCTTTCTTCATCCCTTTCTTCGCCTACTGATCATCCTACTTCTTATGTTCCATAGATGAGAGAAATCATATGATAATTGTCTTTCTCTGCTTG
>NW_023200517.1:0-596 GCF_002007445.2 Ailuropoda melanoleuca
TATGACCTCAAAATCTGACCAAAGAGACAAAACAACATTGTTAATGAACCTGGCTATCTTCACATGGTGACATCTGAGAAAAGATAGCAGGCTGGGATGTCAATATGAAACCAAGAATAATCAGGAAGCAAACAGACTAGCAAGGTAGAATTAGCTGTACAGCCTTATGCAAGTCACCTTACCTCTCTGGACTTCAGTTCCCTCACCTATAAAATGAAGAGGTTAGAGTCATGTAATAATCTCCACNGTCATGTAATAATCTCCACAGTCCTTTCTATGACGTTGAAGACAGTCACTGAATGCTACCCTTTCAAGTCACTGAATGCTACGCAATGAATGCTTTCATTATGGCAATGAAAGAACCAAGTGCCCCAGTTAGGAAAAGAAGTCTGGTGACCCTGAGCCTGAGTTGCTCAGGACAGTCCCCATGGAGGCCTGCTGTCCCTCAGGAATTATTAACAGCGCAAATTGCACATTCCCTCTCCCAGGGTCCCTCTCCAAAGTGTTCCAGCTTAAATGACCACCGACAATCATCATCCTGGTAATCAGACACATAAACACACGAGCTGATAAAGTAAGATCATAAAACAGCAGGA
>NW_023200518.1:0-873 GCF_002007445.2 Ailuropoda melanoleuca
GTCTGGGGGTCTCACCATTTCCTCCCTCTCCACCTCCCGAGGGCTGGGCTCTGCGCCCTGAAGCTCCATGCGCCCTCCGCTCATGCCTGACTGCTTGGCGAGGTTGTCCCCGATGGAGCCTAACCACCTCATCCCCCAGACTCTTAGAGACAAAGGGACAGCGGCCAGGGCTTGGAGTCATGTTTGATACAGCTCACGTGGAGACTCCAACAGGGCAGTCGAGCCCCTCTCTGTTTTCCACCTTCCTTGGTAAGGGAACCACNCCAGCCCACAGCTTCTGGAGAAGCTGGGCAGGAAAGCAAGGATGCCCCCAGCCAGCCCTTGTCATCACTGCGGTGGCTGTCACCATGGCGATGCACGGCTGGCAGGGCCCCAGGTCGTGGCAGGGCCTGGCTTGGCCACCCAGAGTGGCCCCGAGGACCCTGGCTTACCTCTGTGATGCGGGGGTTGGTGCACCTGCTGTTGGCGCCTGACAGCTCCAGCCACGGGCTCTCGTGCACAGGGCAGTGCTGCCGCAGGGTACACTGGCCCTGGCTCTGGCACCAGCCGCACTGGAAGTCCGGGTCCGCCTTGAGGCACAGCCCACAGCTCTCCCGCATGGCTCCACACTTATAGAGGTGAACTGTGGGCGAAGGGCAAGAGGTACTTCGGGGTGAGAGGGGGAGCAGGAGGGGATGGGACGGTGGACAGGAGTGCAGTCCCGGCCTCAGAGGAGGAGCCACAGGCAGCCTTGTTCCGTTAGCAATTGTGACACAGAGAAGACCAGAAGAGAACTTCGGGACCGGGCTGTGAAGCTGGACCAGCAGGGCTCTCTCGGCCCGTCCTGCTGTCCTGCTCACTCGGCCCCTCCCAGAGCCACTGCCCACGCTGGGC
>NW_023200519.1:0-727 GCF_002007445.2 Ailuropoda melanoleuca
TTATCCAAAGACTTGAAGCTATTGCTCATATTTGCCTTTTTACTGGTATTATTTAATACTTAAGTGCAAAACTTCACATAAACAGTAAGAATATAATAATTTGGGGATTGTCTTATATACCATAAACCGTCTCTAGTAATGAGAATTTGCATTTTCTTTCACCTCAATTAGAATGAAAAGCCACCTCTCGAAGGTCATATCTCAGTCGGAGCATGTTTTTACGACCTCCTGCAATAAGTGAATGTACCGATGAAAATGGAAACCTCTAGATGCCCAGATACGGTCCTCTACACAGATGAAGAGTGATTTTTCTCCTCAACCAAAAGTTTATAAATTACATGTTACGCCGAAGTTCACACTTAGTCACTGATGCCAGTGAAACCTTGACTGCCTCTACAAAGAGCTATTCCAGTGATAAAGCAGTTTCTGCGGGCAACCTTGTAGCATTGTTACTGTTAAAATGGCTGCTAACTATCCAGATATGATTTACAGTGAATACTCTGATAAGAAAAAGTTCTCGATAGCTTGCGGGGTTTCTCCATGCTGCCCCGATAGCAGTAGTGATTCTGGTTACAGTAGACGGGCAACTCCATCATCACATCCGTGTAACACCTCAGATTATTGTGGGATGTTCATGCCTTTGTTTTCTCTTTACCTAATACTGCATCACAGAAAAACAGAAAGATCTTAGAATTCCTTTCTTTCTCTTTTCTTTTTTGCTTCCTTT
>NW_023200520.1:0-650 GCF_002007445.2 Ailuropoda melanoleuca
CCCTATAAACCCAGCTCTCAGGCATAGCAGCTCTTGACTGCTATTATATTGTGTGTCAAATTTTATTTGTTCTTCCCATTGTCCAAGTAATTGAAGTAGCATATTTTAGATTGTATTAAATGGTCACTTCATATTTCAGTTATATTTTTCAGTTCAAAGTTATATGGAAGGTATCTTCCAAATCCCTTCCGAAAGACAGTAATAGAGGGACAGTATAATGCAAACAGTAAGTATGGCTGGATCCTGGATGTCCCCTGTAATCCCTTTATTCAATTGTAGAGCTAAATAATTATTGCTAAGTCAAATCACTATGATGCAGATATGATATCGTCACATAATAAGAAATATATTTGGTCGCTACCCCCAGTTCCTGGCACAAGAGCTTCTAAATGCTTAGAATTTCCTGAGGGATGGAGATGAGAGGAGTGTCTTTTGTTATTCATAATAACCCTTTTCTGAGTTTACACTAATGAAAGACTCTTGATGGGCTTTCAGGATGATACTTTCAGGATGGAAGCTGGTTGCCATCTCATTACCAACCATGTAATTAGAGGGTTGCAACTTTTAGCCCCATCTTCTGACACCCAGGGAAATACGGGAGAGGCTGGAGATTGAGTTAATCACCTATATCCAATTATCCAGTCAACCAT
>NW_023200521.1:0-919 GCF_002007445.2 Ailuropoda melanoleuca
ATTACTGAAAAGGAAAAACAAGAAGTGGTCTACCCATATTAGTGCAAAAATGACTTGAACACCTCATGCTTTCATAACCTTAAAAGTCCCCAAACAGTTGCCGTGAAAAAAAATCAGAACAAGTAGTTGCATTCCCAGGCTAAACAAGAAAGCTCTCAGTACTGTACGGTACACTGTAGCCCCTATAATGCAAGATTCACTGAAACGCTCATAAATCCAAATAGCTTCTCTATTCTTAGTAACTAGAGAATCTACCAAAAACCACTCAGACAGAGTCCTTTCCCTCTAACTCCCCCAAAAGAGAGAGAAGAATGATCATCAATGACAAAAGGTAGCTGTTAAAAAGAACAGCCAGAGTCAGCGCCAGAGTCAGCGTCACACTCAGGAAAGAACACCACACCTTCTTCCCGTGGGTTGCGGTACTCTACATTCAGAGAAACTTCTCTAGTAACAAACTATAGAAATGACCCCCGAAAGTATAATCTTGATGTGGACCTCCGCCCCTCTGCTAGGTCTACGGCAGCTACGCACTTTTGGTTGATGGAGACATTTTTCGCACGTTCTTCATTTTCAGAAATATCACATAAACATATTTTCAAAGTATTGTTTTATGCACCACATTTTAAAACATTCTGAATACTCTTAAGAGTCTTTTTCCTTTAAGAAAACTAAGTCCTCTAGTTCTTAATTAGCCTATTATGGACCAACAGCCAATCAGAAGTTCTTGTCTTTCTGACTCTAACACTTTCGGACTGGTTAAGGATAAGGGTGCGCTGGGGGCGACAAGTAGTACCACTATCTCGGGTATTACACGCCCCGTCTTTGGGCGGGAATTTTTTTTTTTCCCTGAACCTCTAAGACCCTGAATTTGGGAAGCTAATAGGTAAATTAATTTGACATTTTTACTTTGAGACCATCT
>NW_023200522.1:0-3256 GCF_002007445.2 Ailuropoda melanoleuca
AATGTTGGATTTATGTCAGTCATTTTGCTATTTCACTTCTTTGTGCCTCATTTTTTTTTCTGGCTTCTTTGTTCTTTCTTTACTCTTTTGTGAAAAATAAATGTTTTAGTGTTCTATTTTAAATCTATAGATTTACAGTTTTTTAATATTTTAAAATTCAATTTAGTTAACATATACTGTATTATTAGTATCAGGAGTAGAATTTAGTGAAACTATTTTGAAAATTTATTATTTTGTTTGCTATATAGATTACAATATTAACTTATCACATCTACTTAAGACTAATACTAATTTAATTATGGTAAACTTTAGAATCTTTTCCTTAATATAGCTCCATTTATTTTCCTTTCCTTTGTGCTATTAATGTCATATGATATATATGACAACATCCATAATAATAGTATAAATCTATATGGTCACATACTAAATATATATCACTATATATAAATATATCACTCTCTATATATCAGCATATTATATATAACCATATGCATGTGAATTTATATAGTAAACCCAATAATACAGTGCTATAATAACTTTTTATATAACCTATGTCTTTTAAAGAAGAGAATAAGTCCAGAATTTGCTTTAGCATTTCTTGTAATAAAAATCTGATAGCAACATCCAGTCTTTGTTTATCTGAGTATATTTGTCTTCATTTTTGATGGATACTTTTACTGAATAATTAATTTCTCTTTGATATTTTTAAAATTTATTTTTCTTTAAGCACTTTGCACATATAATCCTTCTGCTTTCTGGTCTCCTTTGCCTCTGATGGGAAATCAGCCATTAATCATACTATTATTCCCTTGTATGTGACGAATTGTTTTTCTCATGTTGTTTTCCAGATTTTCTCTTTGTACACATTTTTATAGTTTGTATGACAAGGAGGGAAATGGCTAGGTTTTAAATTCAACTTTGATACTCCAGTTTTCCAAAAAGGTTGTGGAAAATTAACCTCTCATCCTGGTAACACACTTTCGTTTAATCAGAGCTTCCCATGAATACTGGGTGACAGTCAATATTAGCTGCTGGAATTCTAGTTACCACAGGGGCCTGGGACTCCCATGTTCCTATAAGATAACAAATTCATAGTTCACATCTCCATGACCTAGATACCAAGGAAACGTTTTATTGAGATTCTTAAATATTCTGAACCCTGAGCTAGGCCCTGTGGTGACACAAGGAGAAAACACTTTGGCCTGCTAACACAGAGCCACACTAACCTGTTTGATTTCACACCAACCACTTGTCTCTAGTCTGTTCTGACACTCTGGTCCTCATCATTGCTCTGGCATCCCCAGTCAGCATGTTGGGGTGGCTTTTGGTTTTCATATGGTTTTGGGTGAAAAAAAAGAAAGCCTTCGGGTATAGTTCTATGAGAAGGGGAAATAATGTTTCTGATCACTGTTTGTCCATGAATCCAGAAGAATGAGGCAATCACAACTTCTGTGATAAGGTCTAGAAGGTTGGAGGATTGCTATATATATATACATATATATATATAATATGTATATTTATGTAGAAATTTATATTTATATTAAAATAAAAATATATGTTATATTATATGCTATATATATGTTAGTCCCTTGAATTTAGTTCCCCAAGTATGTTAAAAATATGTTTTTATATTTTGAGATATTGCAGGTTCCCGGTTTGGTTGAGAGGGGAAATTACTGTAAAATTTTGATATTAGGGGGAAAAAAACCCAAAACTTTTGGCAATGTCTCAATTGTACATTGTCCTTTGGCCTTATTTTCACTGAAAATTTAGTTTATTTGTAAATTCTACTATGTATATATTTGTCCTTTCTTTTACACCAAAAATTGCTTTCAACCTGCAGTGCAGGTTATTCTCAAAGAGCAGTAGTGTAGTCCCATAGCACAGTGTGTAGGCTCCTTACACACCATCCATCCCTCCATCCCCACTCCCACAGGATGGAACCTGCCAGATGCATCAAATCTAGTCTAGAGTAAATTAATGAAAGACTCTTCATGAACTTGCAGCTGATTGTCTTGGAGTTTGAATCACTTCTTTTTTAGGTGACCTGTGTGGAAGATGGGGTAAGGAGCTGTTAGGAAAGACATGCATTATCATCTTGTACTAAGAATTGAATCAGTGCATTCCATGTTACCTCATTTCATCCTATTAAGTAGGTATTCTTGTCCCCACTTGCAGGTGAGTAAACAATGGGTCAGGGAAGCTATATACCTGGACTTAGGTCACACAACTGCTAATTCCAGCCCAGGTCTGTCTGGTCTCAATACCCCAGCTCTGCCATTGGCATCTTCTGCTTTCATCATTCACTGTTCCACATTTCCCTATGCCCACCATGAGGCCTCTGGGCAGAATTCAGAAAGCCAGCACTGCTTAGAACAGACGCTGCAGAGAACAAATTGAGATCATGGAAGCTTGTGTCAATCCGTGATATGATCTCAAACATGGGGAGCACAGAGCACCTCTGTACTTGCCAAGGACCAAAATAAGGAGGTCGAAGTGATTTTTTACACTCATTAAGTAAGTACGTGGCTGTAAGTTCCCTTTGACACAAAAGTGGTCAAACATGATTCTCAGCCTAGGAGTTGAGCCCTTTTCCACTCTAAGGAACAATTTCTCCATCCCACCCACATGCCACCAGGGCCGCGATCCCTTCTACAGGGAGAACAGGGTCTGCTCGCTGCCCTGCTTCCCTTCATACACGCTTATGTGCCTCCACTCTCAGACTGAGGTCTCAGCTTGCTCTCTGTGCCAAACAGCCTTCCTTTCATGCCTCACCAAGCTCCACGTGTAATACACATTTTCATTGTTACTTCTTTTTTAAAATTTAATTTCAATTAATTAACATATAGTGTATTATTAGTTTCAGAGGTAGAGTTCAGTGATTCATCAGTTGCATAGAACACCCAGTGCTCATTACATCAAGTGCCCTCCTTAACGCCCGTCACCTAGTTACCCCAGGGCTCACCCACCTCCCATCCAGCAACCCTCAGTTTGTTTCCTAGANCCACCTCCCATCCAGCAACCCTCAGTTTGTTTCCTAGAGTTAAGGGTCTTTCCAGTTTCTCTCCCTCTCTGATTTCATCTTATTTTCCGTCCCTTCCCCTATGATTCTCTGTTTTGTTTCTTAATTTCCACATATGAGTGAAATCATATAATCGTCTTTCTATGGTTGACTTATTTCGCTCAGCATAATACCCTCTAGTTCCATCCACGTCATTGCAAATGGTAAGATTTCATTTTTTGATGGCTGAGTAAT
>NW_023200523.1:0-862 GCF_002007445.2 Ailuropoda melanoleuca
TGAAAATTTCTATTGAAAGTTCTTGGGCAAAATCTATCAAAATTATAAAGCATATATCCTTTTATGCGGCAATTCCCCTGTTAGGACTTCATCCCATATATACCAGCACACATGTGAATGATATGTACACAGTTATTCCTGATAGCATTGTTTGTAACAGCATCCTGTTGGAAACTAACTATTCATACAGAACTTTCAAAAGAATTATGATGCATTTTTACAATTCAATACTATATGGATATTAAAGAAAGCCATGAGACTGCTCAGTATGGATGNATGGATATTAAAGAAAGCCATGAGACTGCTCAGTATGGATGGACATGAACTAATCTCCAGGATACCATATACTGTTAAATGAAGAAGATCAGAGCGTTAAAGAGTCCGTTCATTTGCATTTTTAGAGAACAAGAAGCATATACAGACGTTTTTACATATGCACAGACAATGACCAGCAGGACTCCGGAGGAATGTGTAATGGCCATCACCTTGGGAGAAGGAAAGTAGGCAGGGGCTGCAAGAATGGGAGATAATCCCACCTTTTACCATCAGCCTTTTTGAATATTTTACTTTTGTGCTACTCACATATTATTTGCTAAAAAAAATTTGCCAAAGGGAGCTCCAGGGTGACTCCATCACTTAAGTGCCCAACTCTTGATCTCAACTCAGGTCTTGATCTTGTGGGTTCACATCCATACCCAGCATGGAGCCTACTTAAAAAACATTTTTTTCTAAATAAATAAATAAATAAATAAGTGCCAACATGGTAATGAGGAAGGAAATGGATATGAGCACTGGAGAAGGGATTTGAGTTCCAAGCAAGACGCTTCGAGTTATTTACCACCACTCCTCCCTGCCCCATTTA
>NW_023200524.1:0-1713 GCF_002007445.2 Ailuropoda melanoleuca
ATTCAACAGTTACTTAAGAAAATTAATGAACTCACAGGCATTAAAGAATCAGACACTGGCTTGGCTCCACCTGCCCTTTGGGATCTAGCTGCCGATAAACAGACTCTTCAGAGTGAGCAGCCACTGCAGGTGGCCAGGTGTACAAAGATAATCAATGCAGATTCTGAGGACCCCAAATATATTATCAATGTTAAACAATTTGCCAAATTTGTGGTGGATCTCAGTGATCAAGTGGCACCTACTGACATTGAAGAAGGAATGAGAGTTGGCGTGGACAGAAACAAGTACCAGATCCACATCCCCCTCCCTCCAAAGATTGACCCAACAGTCACTATGATGCAGGTGGAGGAAAAACCTGATGTTACGTACAGTGATGTGGGAGGATGCAAAGAGCAAATTGAGAAGCTGAGAGAGGTGGTGGAAACTCCCTTGCTTCATCCAGAACGATTTGTCAACCTTGGGATTGAACCCCCAAAAGGAGTGCTTCTGTTTGGCCCGCCTGGGACAGGCAAAACTCTTTGTGCTCGAGCTGTTGCGAATAGGACTGATGCCTGCTTCATCCGAGTGATTGGGTCTGAGCTGGTGCAGAAATATGTGGGAGAGGGTGCTCGAATGGTTCGGGAGCTGTTTGAAATGGCCAGGACTAAAAAGGCATGCCTTATCTTCTTNAAGTATATTATCAATGTTAAACAATTTGCCAAATTTGTGGTGGATCTTAGTGATCAAGTGGCACCTACTGACATTGAAGAAGGAATGAGAGTTGGCGTGGACAGAAACAAATATCAGATCCACATCCCCTTACCTCCAAAGATCGACCCAACTGTCACTATGATGCAGGTGGAGGAGAAACCTGATGTTACATACAGCGATGTGGGAGGATGCAAAGAGCAAATTGAGAAGCTGAGAGAGGTGGTAGAAACTCCCCTACTTCACCCAGAGCGATTTGTCAATCTTGGGATTGAGCCCCCCAAGGGGGTACTTCTCTTTGGCCCTCCTGGGACAGGCAAAACTCTTTGTGCTCGAGCTGTTGCTAATAGGACTGATGCCTGCTTCATCCGAGTGATCGGGTCTGAGCTGGTGCAGAAATACGTGGGAGAGGGTGCTCGAATGGTTCGGGAGCTGTTTGAAATGGCCAGGACTAAAAAGGCATGCCTTATCTTCTTTGATGAAATTGATGCTATTGGAGGTGCTCGCTTTGATGATGGGGCTGGAGGAGACAACGAAGTCCAGCGCACAATGCTGGAATTGATCAACCAACTTGATGGCTTTGATCCAAGAGGGAATATTAAAGTGTTGATGGCAACTAACAGACCTGATACCTTGGATCCTGCACTGATGAGGCCTGGAAGATTAGATAGGAAGATTGAATTTAGCCTACCAGATCTAGAGGGAAGAACTCACATATTCAAAATACACGCTCGTTCAATGAGCGTTGAAAGAGACATAAGGTTTGAGTTGCTAGCTCGATTGTGTCCTAATAGCACTGGTGCTGAAATTCGCAGTGTCTGTACAGAGGCAGGTATGTTTGCTATCAGAGCAAGGCGAAAGATTGCCACTGAAAAAGACTTCCTGGATGCTGTGAACAAAGTCATCAAGTCCTATGCCAAGTTCAGTGCTACCCCTCGATACATGACTTACAACTAGCCCTGGATCTCTCAGATAACCCTCAAGAAATAGAGTTGGTTCCTGTGGAGTGCTGTATTGTAGCTGGAT
>NW_023200525.1:0-1018 GCF_002007445.2 Ailuropoda melanoleuca
ATTCCAGAGCCCAGCACGGGGCTCCTTGCTCAGTGGGGAGCCTGCTTCTCCCTCTGCTCCTCCCCCATCCCAGCTCCTTCTCTCTCTCTGACAAATAAATAAATAAAATTAAAATAAATAAATAAATAAATTTTTAAAAAAGGAACTGGAGTGATTTAACGGATAAGGTTTAACTTGTTATCTTTTTCTGGGCATATTTGCATCTTATTGGAGGCTTCTGAAAGTTTTAGCTACTGAAATGAAGCCCTGGACTCTGGCCTCTAATGGTTGGGTGAATGAGGTATTTTCATTGCACGGAGAGCCTTGGAGCATCTAGAAATCCCTGGGGCAAATGTAGTAGAACCATCATTGAGTGTATAATTGGAAGGTCAGTAACAATGTAATGGGGATGTTTGTGCCTGAAACTGAGACACTAGCATCTGATCTGTATTTTGAAGCATGTATTAATGGTAAGGATGGAGTTTATCAAAATGTCTTAGAATTAGTCCATCCCCAATGCTAAAACATTTTATTACTTGTGCTACTTAACTAGGAAAAAATATGTTTTATACCTACATTCACTTAATTTCTGAATTTGAGGTTAGTACTGATAACAGTATTTACCAATTTGTGAAAAAATAATTTATCTGCAGTTCTTTTCATTCTGTGCATACACAAATGTGAACTCTGCTTCTTTCTGGTTTGCAGTTTCTGGTTGAGGTCTCAGGACTGGCCTCTGCATTTTAGCCTCTTCCAAGTTTCCCCATCTCAGAGTGCTAAATGCCAAGCTGCCTCTTGTGGAGCTGCCAGCTGGTCTACAAGTGCCTTTTTCTCCTCACTCTGCTGAGGATATCAATTTTAGTGTTTCAAAAGTTGAAAACACTTCCATAGATGTGATAAAAGCCCTGAAATACATATTATTTTACTAGTGAGATTATGTACTTTATTATGATTTTTTAATCTAGTCCTGCAAAAATCAGGTGATTCCCATCCTGATAAATTTGTTCTTGCGAATGTAGAGTGAAGAAATCTTGAGAGT
>NW_023200526.1:0-1874 GCF_002007445.2 Ailuropoda melanoleuca
TTTTTTTTTTTAAGTAGGCTCCGTACCCAGCATGGTGCCCAATGCAGGGCCTGAACCTACAACTCCGAGATCAAGACTGGAGCTGAGATCAAGAGCCCCATGCTCAACCAACTGAAACAGCAACGTTCCCCAATCTTTGCTTTTCTTTTTGATGGCTGTAGGGATTTTGAATATCTCAGTCATTCTTCTCATTTTACATTGCTCTGAAAGGCACTGTATTTCTTTTATCTCTATATTTTTTCCATCTCCCTAATCTGTAAACTTTAAGACTGAGACATGTGTTTTCATCTTAGGCATTCTATGACTTAGTAAAGTGAAGGGCGTATAAGAGTTTTATTCAATAAATGAATTAATTAACAACCATTTTGATATAATAAGGGATATATCTGATATCTAAATAAGTCTCTATAATAATGGTGAAACCCAAAAAGGTAAGGAAGACACAAAAAAATCATGGGTTGGTTTGAGATGGGCTCACATGGCCTATGTTCCCCAGAAAGCAGAGTCACAGACATGAAGGTTATATGCATTGTTTTATTAGATAATGCAGTCTCATGATTGAAGGATAAGAACAAAGCAGAAAAGAAGAGACGGCTCATGAAAAGATATATTAAAAAGCAGTCCTCTGCCACTAAAGTAACTGATCATCTGGTCTATGGGACCATGCTTCTAAGCTACCATATAATTCCTCTATAAGGGAGTGAAACGGAAGAATTTATCCATTAGCTCCTATAAGCACATTGGACAAGGTTCAGCTCTTAGGGTCTTAACTTTCCTGATCTTTCTGGGTTGGGCATGTTTGGTTTAAACATTCATGGGATGGCCTTCTGGGATTAAGGACAAGAGCACTGTGGCCAGCGTTACCAGTGCAGCCCCCAGCCTGCAGATGAGAGTTGTATGAGGGAATCAGGGGTGTAGGTGAGAGCAGTCAGTACTCCACTGTAGCTAGAGCAAGAGGCAAGTGGAGCAGAGATGTTCAGCAGTAGGCCTAAGGCACATTTCTACATCAGGTTAATGAAAGACAAGTAAAAGACGAGTTTCACCTACTAAGCTAACACTCATTTGTGACTTTTTAAATTTTTAATTCTTTTTATATTTTAAAGATTTATTTATTTATTTTAGAGAAAGAGAGAACAGAGGGGAAGAGCAGAGGGAGAGAGAGAATCCCAAGCAGATTCCCCACTGAGCACATGCAGGGTTCAGTCCCATGACCCTGAGNGAGCCCCATGCAGGGTTCAATCCCATGACCCTGAGATCATGACTGGAGCCAAAATCAAAAGTCAGACGCCCAACCGACTGAGCCACCCAGGTGCCCATAATTTGTAACTTTTTAAATTCAACACCACATTCATTAGTCACCAACATTGTACTAGACATGATACTGGACATCGGGTAGATGTGTTGATGGGATGTATATTAAGGACTTTTAAATTTTACCCAAGGGAGGAACTATGTTTTAGGATGAAGATTAAGAAAGGTATTAAAATTAATATTCTGAATAAACTGGAGACACCCCAAAGTCTCAGAAAGATAGAACTGAAGGAAATATCAGTGATCCAACCACAAGTACCAAATAATGTGTAGGATTTGTATGTACAGGTGTCAAAACATAATGCCAAAGGAATGCAATCAAACAATATTTCATCCTTTCACAGTAAAATCTCTGGCAATAAAAAACAGTCATGAATTCTAAATAAGAACTAATATATAAGGCAAAACATTGGGGTTGTTATATTAAACAGACATACCATGCATGAAAACTATTGTATAAGATAGGTCCTGTATCAAATAGTTTATTTTTAATTTGCTTCTGGTTGGCCTGGCTTATAACCAATTTTGATAACCACATTTTGTGACTTTATTTTAGAAAAAAA
>NW_023200527.1:0-3637 GCF_002007445.2 Ailuropoda melanoleuca
AGAGAGAGAGAGAGAATAAATATAAATTTATATTTACATAAATTAGGTACATGTATCTGTATCACAGCTGAGAATATAGAATTCCTGAACTTTAGACATGATTGCTCTAGGTAAGGTAACTAACCCTCAGGTGATTCAGCGTTCATCTATAAGGCAGAGGCTATGTTTAATTATAATGCATTTACAAGGTAATTAAGCATGGTATGTAAGATTTTCTAATAAACAGCACACAAGATATATAAACCCTCCCCGCCTCTGATTGATTTAGATATCAATCAGATAAATATGTTACATTAGCAACCAAAACACCGCATATCATTTTACCACCACTGTAATGACCACACTAACATCTTCAATAATCATGTACTAGAACTTTCACATTACCATTAACCTTGCTGACTATTTTAGAATTTGGAGAGAAACAAAGAGTACTCGAGGCAGTATGAAAAAACTTAATCTCATTTGCCAAGTCACTCTCTTAAAAATCAACTCTTTGCACTTAAAAATGGCCACTGCTATTTCACTACTAATTATAGTGGAAGCTCAACGGTTCGACCTTTCAGAGAACGGGCTTTAGTATATACTCCCGGTCTGGAATAGACTTCTAAAGACACTTTGGCCACGGCGCAGGCCAAATATTATCTTGACTCTCTTCCAAACCACTGCAAGCCCAACCAATTGTGTGTGTGTGTGTGTGTGTGTGTGTGTGTGTGTGTGTGTGTGTGTTTTCCTGCAAACTCTGTCCCCATAATCACCACTTGATTATGTATTGTATACTTTGTTGTGGGGCTGTCTAATATTCTCTCTCCAATTAGATTATTTATGCACTAAGGAAAGAAATCATATCCTATTCCTCTTTGTATCCTCCACACAGCCTCTAAACTCATGACTGAATAAAGGCATTCAATATAGATATTATAGATATTCAATAGCTAACTCTTCATTAGCAGTATACCAAAATCTATAACATGGACAAAAAGGCCAGAAAAGGTAACTAATTAGTCATATGTCAAATCAACTCAGGGACTTATAGTATGTTACTCATAGTTATAATTACTAGCATTTATGGAACCCTTTGAAATTCTTTATAAAACAAACTACTCCCAAATCATTCTGGGAAGAGAATAAGAACACACATTGACCAGAGAGACACGTGTGTCTGAAGAACCCGAAAGAAACTTGCAAGCAATAGCTTAAGAGTCACAATCAGGCCTCCTGCAAAGCCATTTGGGTTTGCACTGAAAAGCGTGTTGAGGTCATGCAAGTGAGGGAAGGTATGTAGTGTGACCCTGGGAAGGCCACTTCCAGGATGGCGGTCTTGGTTTCCATACTGGCTCTGTCTTGCTAGATACAGGACCTAGGCATTAGCCTCTTTAAAATTCAGTTTCCTCTTTGGTAAAACAGAGATTAGATTAGGTGATTACCAAGTAGTCTCTTCCAGTTCTAAAATGTTACTATTCTATGTAAAAAACTTGGGTTCAATTTGTAGAGTATGTTCTAGCGAAAGAAGCATTATGGAAGATATCCAGCCATCAACACATGAGAGACTGCTTTACTGGGTACTTGACGGAAGGTTAGAGTTTAAACATGCACCGACAGCCCCACATGCCAGGCTGAAGAATGAAAAATGGGTAGTTCATAGACAGATAATTGTTATTGTTTTTTTATTCTTCACAAAACATGTATAATCCTTGGTAATCATTTGTTTAAGTTATATAAATTACTGTCAACTTTGAAACCCAGTTTGTCATGCTCATTTGTGATTTATACCAGACTATATAAACGACATGATGTCTTCGATCTAATAAGACATTTATCTTCATGAAGGAAGCCACTGTGATCCTGACTGACAGCTTACTTACCCTTATCACAGTTAACTCAACATCGGTCCTTAATTTCTCCCAATGATCTGAGATCTGATGGACTCACCCGAAGCCAACAGAAACTTGTTCAGAAATCCACCATGCTTATGAAAGTATGTGTTTTACAGTAGAATGTGTTCTTTGGCCCCAAAAGCTCAGGCATGGAAGGAAATAAGTTTTGTGTTTTTCCACAGTGTGCACTGTAAACACACACACGCACACAAATAAACTCCATCAGGGCTGACAAGAGTCATGTGCCTTTACTAAAGAAAAATATTCCTGTGAGCAACAAAGATGAAAGCAACTGTCTGAAGAATAAAAAGAAAATGAGATGAATGCTTGTTTGAATGCATGTATGTGTGCACTTATGTTTATTATGTATTCATATATGGAGAAAGGCTATTTTGAGTACATTCATTATCTTTATATCATAGAGTAAAAAGGAACTAAAAACTCTAAATATCTTCATATAGTTTATGTACTTAAAACACACACGCACACACAGAGGGACGCCTGGGTGGCTCAGTCAGTTAAGCATCTGACTCTTGATTTAGGCTCAGGTCACGATCTCAGGGTTGGAGGATTGAGCCCCGTGTCAGGCTCTACACTCAGCACAGGGTCTGCTTGTCCCTCTCCCTCTGTTACTCCCCCTACGTGCAGGTGCAGGTGCAGGTGCACTCGCTCGCTCTCTCTTGCTCTCAAATAAATAAATAAATAAATAAATAAATAAAATATTTAACACACACACACACAGTAGTGGGCTTGACCCTCTCAGTGAGAAGGGAGTAAACAGCTTGTTTTTAGCCCATTAACTCTCTCCAACTACTAGGGTACCAATGACTGAGCCCGCAATAGGTTTCTAACATTCCAAGTAAAGCCACCCTAAAATATGCACATTTTCCTCCAAAGTCATCAGCAGGATGTGGCCTAAGATCTACCTGATTGGTAAGGTCACTTACTGCTAACCACTGCATCATTAATTCCCATACCTCAGTAAACACTGTAAGACATGCAGTTTATTTATCCTGTGAAGCAACGTAATTTATACGCTAAACTCAGGCCTTATACATGACTCAGAGCAACGGGGGTCTCAAGCTGGCTTGTGAACAGATCTTTTATATTCCTTGAGTAGAAAGTCAGTTGGGGGTGCTATGGGTAGACTAGCTTAATAAATGGAAGTTCTAGGGATAGGATTTCGGTTCAATAAGAGGAAACCTTTTAAAACAAATTGCAGCTCTTTGTAAGTAATAACATGACCTTGAAAATGTAAAACAAAACACAGAAAAATGGATACACCTACAACACTAATTGGAGATTTTAACACGAACCTTTCAGCAGATAAAAGAAAAGCCGGGGTATGAAAGATTTGAAGAGTACTATTTATAAGTATGGAAATAAATAAAAAGTAAAAAACTAAAAATTGTGAAGAGGGTGTTCAGTAAATACTTTTGGGAGCCACAGAGCACCTAAGCATAAATTGATCATTACTAGGCCACAAAAGAAGTCTCAACAAAGTCCAAAGAATATAAATGGTATAGACTACGTTCTTAGACTATCATGCAATAAAAATTAACAGTCAAAATAAACAAGCAGGTTTAAAAATCCCTAGAAACTAAAACCAAAATAAAAACCAGGAATACACACACATGCACACACACACACATACACAAATGTTTCTAAATAATACATAGGTTAAAAAGGATATCATCAAAGGAATTACAAAATACTTAGAATGGGGGCGCCTGGGTGGCACAGCGGTTAAGCATCTGCCTTCG
>NW_023200528.1:0-644 GCF_002007445.2 Ailuropoda melanoleuca
TCATGTTTTTCTGATGTCTGGTGAGTCATGACAGTATCTTAACAGAAAGGTTTTATATTAGCCAAGGTTCCGGAAAAATGGAACCAACAGGATCTAGATATAGGTACATAAATGTATGTGTATCTTATCTAAACTGCCTCTCCCTCTCCCTGCCTCTCATGTAATTGGCTCACATGGTTATGAGGCTAATAAGTGTCTGGATCTGCAGCCAGTAAGCTAGAATCCAGGAGAGCTGGTGGTGTAAGTTTCAGTCTGAAAGATGACAGACTTAAGACCCAAGAAGAACTGATATTTCAGTTTGGGTCTGAAAGCAGGAAAAGACCTATATCCTAGCTGTAAGGCAGTCAGGCAAGTGGAGTTTCTCCTTACTCATGGAAGGGTCAGCCTTTTTGTTTTAATCAGGCCTTCAACTAGTTGGGTGAGGCCCACTCATACTGGGGAGGGCNAGGGGGGGGCAAAAACTGTTAGTCTAACAATTCAAATATTAATCTAATTCAGAAGTACCCTCACAGAACATACCCAGAATAGTGTTTGGCCAAATAACTGGGTATCCTGTGGCCCAGTCAAGTCAACGCATAAATTAACCACACAACATCTCATCCCACCTGGTACAAAGGGAGTGCCATGGAGCTCTCTAACACGAT
>NW_023200529.1:0-625 GCF_002007445.2 Ailuropoda melanoleuca
ACACGTGGGCTGGAGCCATCTCTCACACAGTGAGGAGCGTGCCAGGATGCACACTGTCTGCTGGTAGAGACCTTCTTGCCCATCAAGGTGGGGAATGGGGGACTTCTGCTATTTCACTCCATAAGGCGGGCACGAGCACTTTTAAGACAGACCTTCAGGTTTATCTACAAAGATCTCACATAGACGCGACTTTGTAGAAGCCTGTGGAGGGAGGGGCAGCAGTCAGATTGGGGAAGAGGCTTTTATGACCTTCAAAGAAACCCACTGATGATGCTAGGACTCAGCAAGATTTCCTCTTTCTTCCTTCTAAAGACACTTTCAATGTATTCATGAGTGTGTGTGTGTGTGTGTGTGTGTGTGTGTGTGTGNTGTGTGTGTGTGCGTGTGCCTAGAGCGTAGCCATAGACCCGAACATCAGTGCCTGGAGTGGAAGAGACCCAGGACAGTGGCTGGGAGACCTGGTTCTCCCCCAGCTTTGCTACAGACTATGTCTTTGGATAAACACCTGACCCTGTCTAGGTCCCATTTCCTAACCTATTAACCCCTGGGGTTGAACAATAGCAACTTCTAGAACTTCCATCCTGTTGTCCCAGCGACAGGACTCGGCAAAGTGGGAAACAGAAGA
>NW_023200530.1:0-709 GCF_002007445.2 Ailuropoda melanoleuca
AGTATGGAGTTTCCTCCAAAAATTAAGAATAGAACCACCATATGACCCAGCAATTCCACTTCTGGGTATTCATCTGAAGAAAATGAAAACATATGGGGCACCTGGGTGGCTCAATTGTTAAGCGCCTGCCTTCGGCTCAGGGCGTGATCCCAGGGTCCTGGGCTCAACCCCCGCATCAGGCTCCCTGCTCTGCTGGGAAGCCTGCTTCTTCCTCTCCTACTCCCCCTGCTTGCGTTCCCTCTCTTGCTGGCTCTCTGTCTCCCTGTCAAATAAATAAATAAAATCTTAAAAAAGGGGCATCTGGGTGGCTCAGTCATTAAGCGTCTGCCTTCAGCTCAGGTCATGATCCCAGGGTCCTGGGATGGAGCCCCACCATGGCTCCCTGCTTAGTGTGGAGCCTGCTTCCCCCTCTGTTCTTCCCCCTAGCCCACTCATGCTCGCTTGCGCTCTCTCTCATGCNACTCTCTCTCGTGCTCACTCTCTCTCAAATAAATAAATAAAATCTTAGGGAAAAAAAAGAAAATGAAAACACTAATTTGAAAAGATGAGAACACCCCATGTTCAATGCATCATTATTAACAATAGCCAAGATATGAAAACAACCTAAGGGTACCTCAATGGGTAAAGAAGATGTGGTTTGTATATATGGTTTACATATATAAAATTTTTTTGGTCAGCCATAAAAAGAAGGAAATCCTGCCATTTGTAA
>NW_023200531.1:0-1624 GCF_002007445.2 Ailuropoda melanoleuca
GCAATGACCTGGATGGAGCTGGAGAGTATCATGCTGAGCTAGGTAGTCAGAGACAAATACCACATGATTTCGCTCATGTGGAATAAGAAATGAAACACAGGAACATAGGGATAAAAATGAGAGAGACAAACAAACAGGCTCTAAACTATAGAGAACAAACTGAGGGTTTCTGGAGGGGAGGTGGGCTAGGGATGGGCTAAATGGGTGGTGGGTATTATGGTGGGCACTTGTCATGAACACTGGGTGTTGTATATTAAGTGATGAATCACTAAGTTCTACTCCTGAAACTACTATTACACTGCACATTAACATAAAAACTTGACGTAAAAAAATCAAGCAAACAAATAAAAGGGNGGACATAAAAAAATCAAGCAAAGAAAAAAAGGGGAAAAAACAACAAAACAAGAAATATATAGGTAAGCAGAACCTCTATTTTCTTCCATAGCAAACAAAATTTAGAATACTTGAATTAAAAAAAACCTGTTAGCACACTGTACGGAAAATTATAATAAATTGTTCAAACACATAAGGCCCTTTCTCCCACACTGTTCTAAGAAAAAATGGACTAACTAGTTATGTGGTTTCTTGTTATTGTACTTTAGGGCAACAGAACATGCCACCCCAAGGTATGCCACTTTGGCATACAGATTATTTTGAGCAGAAGGTAACTGAAAAGAAACAGAATTAAGAAGAGGTGTCTATCTTCCCCTATTTATCTAAAAGGAGGACATAAATTTTTGAAGTATCTTTCTCCCCTCTACCAGGAAGGGCAGAAGTTAACCACTGAGACAATTTCAGACTTTCTTTTATGATAATATTTTTTTATTATATTATGTTGGACACCATACAGTACATCCCTGTTTTTTGATGTAAAGTTCGATGCTTCACTAGGTGTGTATAACACCCAGTGCACCATGCAATACGTGCCCTCCTTACTACCCATCACCAGTCTATCCCATTCCCCCACCCCCCTCCCCGCTGAAGCCCTCAGTTTGTTTCTCAGAGTCCATAGTCTCTCATGCTTCATTCCCCCTTCTGATTACCCCCCTTTTCTTTATCCCTTTCTTCCCCTACCGATCCTCCTAGTTCTTATGTTCCATAGATGAGAGAAATAACCATATAACTGTCTTTCTCTGCTTGACTTATTTCACTTAGCATTATCTCCTCCAGTGCCATCCATGTTGCAGCAAATGTTGAGAATTCGTTCTTTCTGATAGCTGAGTAATATTCCATTGTATATATGGACCACAGCTTCTTAATCCAGTCATCTGTTGAAGGGCATCTCGGCTCCTTCCATGATTTGGCTATTGTGGACAATGCAGCTATGAACATTGGGGTGCATATGGCCCTTCTCTTTACTACGTCTGTATCTTTGGGGTAAACACCCAGTAGTGCAATGGCTGGGTCATAGGGTAGTTCAATTTTTAACTTTTTAAGGGACCTCCACACTGTTTTCCAGAGTGGCTGTACCAACTTGCATTCNACTTTTAATGACACATCTCCAAAGGCAAGAGAACAAAAGATAAAATGAACTTGTGGGACTTCGTGAAGACAAAAAGCTTCTGCACAGCCAAGGAAACAGTGAAAAAAACTAAGAGGCAGCCCATGGAATGGGAGAATATAT
>NW_023200532.1:0-611 GCF_002007445.2 Ailuropoda melanoleuca
TACCAACACCAATGAAATTGGAAGGATTATTAGAAACTATTATCAACAGCTATATGCCAAAAAACTAAGCAGCCTGGAAGAGATGGAGGCCTTCCTGGAAACCTATAAACTACCAAGACTGAATCAGGAAGAAATTGATTTCTTAAATAGGCCAATTAACTATGAAGAAATTGAGTCAGTGATAAACAACCTTCCAAATAATAAAACTCCAGGCCCAGACGGTTTTCCTGGGGAATTCTACCAAACATTCAAAGAAGAAATAATACCTATTCTCCTAAAGCTATTTCAAAAAATAGAAACAGAAGGAAAGCTACCAAACTCATTCTATGAGGCTAATATTACCTTGATCCCCAAACCAGGCAAAGACCCCCTCAAAAAGGAGAATTACAGACCGATTTCTCTAATGAATATGGATGCCAAAATCCTCAACAAGATCCTTGCTAATAGAATCCAACAGTACATTAAAAGGATTATCCATCATGACCAAGTGGGATTCATACCTGGGNGCATAACTGAGATGCAAGTGTGGTTCAACATTCGCAAATCGATCAGCGTGATACATCCTATCAACAAGAAAAGACTCAGGAACCATATGATCCTCTCAATTGATG
>NW_023200534.1:0-2180 GCF_002007445.2 Ailuropoda melanoleuca
GAAAAGGAAAATCCATAGTAAAAGTGCCTCTGAAACAAAGGATGAATAATGACTATACATTTTGGCCACTATGAAAAGGCAGGATTTTTGACAAGCCCTTTTTTCATCCTCATTTTTTCTTCCTTTTCCTTCTTTTCTCTTTTACCTTCTCCTCTATTCCTCCTGTTCATTCTTCATCTTTTCATCTTCTTTCTTCTTTGAATTAAAGGAGAAGAAAGTTTTCTATAACTTATTCTTTGGGTCACTTCGAAATGCTCCTAAATGGGAAACTTGGCTCTCATTTTTCTTTATAAGTAGCTTATGCTGTTGTGTCTACGCTCTACATCCTATGGCCAGTGAGAGCCCATTAAGGATATCTACATTAAGATCAGGGCCATGAAGTACATGATTATCAGACTCTTCTTGTGCTTTAGTCATACATGGAGCTCTACAGACAGTGGCGGTCTGGTCAAGGAAGCCTGATGGGGTTAGAGGTAAGAGTTCTGATTTAACTACTGACTTCTGACAAAACTAAAGAGTTTGTTGATTTCTGGTTTAAAATACTCTCACTGTGGATGATTTCAAGTATCAACATGATATAACTGAATTTAGAGTTAGGAAAAGAGCCACTTTGCATTCTTCATGTTTTATGAATGAATTTTTTCTAAAGCCCTAAGTGAACTACTTGGTGATTGATATAGGACAATTTAAGTTTAAATGTAAAGAGGATGTGCCACTATAGGAAAGAAAAAAGAAATTCTAATATGAAAACTGCTTAGGGAATTTTTTTGCAAGGGTTTTAACTGAAATTGGGGGAACTATTATCTCCCCACTGAAAGATCAGAGGAACTAGACTTGAATTTCCTGGGACCAAAAAAAAAATTTCCTGGGAATGTTATTTCTGGTCTCCAAGATTAGGCATTAAGAGAGTTTATCCAGTGTTTTCATATGTGGTATCAGCAGTTACCTGCTATGTCATTTATCTCAGAATATTTTGCCTTTCTCTTTCTTTAAGTGTAGGACTTACCCAGCTTTGGGTATTTATTGAGAAATAAATAGGGAAGACTCCGTGTGATATATCAATACCCAAATATTCAGAGTCCAGATCCATCTGGAAATATTTCAATGCTTACGTCAATAAAAGTTTCCTAAGATTCTCCAAGGTCAGTGGCTCTTTTCTTTATATTATGCAGGGCTTAAAGGGGCTGCAGCTTCTAAAATAGGACAGAGGAGTCAGAAGAATCCTCAAATTCATCTGTTATGACAAGTTAAATTTCCTATTTAAGAAGCTGATATTTATTATGACAAGTTAAATTTCCTATTTAAGAAGCTGATATTTATTATTTAGTCATAAGCTTTTTTTATATGAATCTCCATCCATGAGAGATATATCTTGATGAGGACTAAAAGCTTTTTCACTTGAACTTATACTGCCCTTATCACTGTTTCACCTAGGTNACTTAAAGGGGCTGCATCTTCTAAAATAGGACAGAGGAGTCAGAAGAATCCTCATCTTAGTACTTTCACAAAAATTTGGTCAAATTCATCTGTTATGACAAGTTAAATTTCCTATTTAAGAAGCTGATATTTATTATTTAGTCATAAGCTTTTTTTATATGAATCTCCATCCATGAGAGATATATCTTGATGAGGACTAAAAGCTTTTTCACTTGAACTTATACTGCCCTTATCACTGTTTCACCTAGGTGTAACTAATTATATAATAGGACAATAGAAAATAGAATGAAGATCCCCCTGACTATCCAAATATGTCATACCAAATGCCCATTTGAAGCAGATTCGTAATCTGAACAAAGCAGATCAGTTCTATGAAGATTTTAGTGTCAGGAATCATTTGGTTCATTGATGTTTCTAAAATCTACTTAGTGACCTAAGAAATATGTATATTAAAATATCACAAAAAATTATAAGAATATAAATTATATGTAGTCTGTGATTCCAGTCCTATGCATAAACTATAGAAAATATGTTGTAAAGTTAATGTATAGTAGGACTATGGATAATTCATATTTTTAATTTTTTTAAATTGTGTATAATAGGAGTATATTACATATAATTTCAAAAATTAAAAAATCACTTTGTTCATAATAAAAAGTCATCAAAAGCAAATCACAATCTTAAAATTTTGGCTTTCTCTCTATTTGAGAATATATGAATTTCCTTTTATCCTCATCAACTTT
>NW_023200536.1:0-899 GCF_002007445.2 Ailuropoda melanoleuca
CACCTGTGGCCAAGGAACTGGGTGGAGGACTGAGATGGTGCCTGGAACCTCACCTCTCCGCCCAGAGGCCGTCTCTGGAGGGCAGGGAGTTCCCGCCAGCGCCTTGATCCACCCTGATGGCTGCAGCGGTGGCAGGTACAAGATTTTGGCTTCACTGTGACAGTCGAGCTCCTCTGTCTTGATAGCTACAGCCCCTCTTGACCTTGGCACGCCTTTGCCCCTACTTAGTGTGCGGGAGCCATGAATAAAGGCATTGTTGGTGTTTCTGCCGGTCTGACTTGGAGCCCGCTGGCTGGTGCGGGCGGAGCCCATCTTCTGTCTCCAGCAAATCAGAGGTAAGAGGTGTCCATTCAAGAGACCCGACACCTGAGACACTGCCTCCCCACATCCCACGGGGAATGAACCAACCAAAGTTGCTGACCCCTCTTCCAGGAAGTTCCAATTCTCTGCTGTTAATCTTTTTCATATTTAAGATTGCATGCACAGCTATGCAAATTAGCAGAGGCTTATAAACTCAGGATTTGAAAGAAATTGAGCTCATCTAAAATGAGTTGATGGACAAGTAAGAACTTAACCAAAAAATTTAGAATACGCTCCACAGCCCTGGAGNCCTCCACAGCCCTGGAGGAATAGTTCTGCCTAACACCAGGGAAAGACTGGTTTAAAAAAGCACAAAAAACATACATGCCTGGTTAAAATGTCTTTGTTAGAACATTTATAAGCTCTCTGTGAGATAGATACATAGCGATATTGCATCTGTCTCTATATACATATATGTTACACATATCTGTTTAAGTTTCTTAATTGATACACAACTTTGCTACATGAGCACAATTCATACTAATATGACTCTTTGAAAATAAAATCTACATGGTTGGCTTTAGAGGATGCTATATCCA
>NW_023200537.1:0-890 GCF_002007445.2 Ailuropoda melanoleuca
CTCTTCTGGTCTTACTTCTTTTCAATCTCTTCTCTGTTTTTCAACCAGAGTGATTTTCTAACCAGCATCTTCTATCTTCCAATCCTAGAGGTAAGAACTTTCAGTGGCTCACTAACGCTCTTGGGATAAAGTTAATTTTTTTTTTTTCAATCACAATCTACAATTTTTCATCTAGCCACCTAGCTAACGTTACCAGTTTAATCTTATACCTACTATTGCACCTCTGTACTCCAGACATTATCAAACCACTTTCATGTTCTTGAACATCTCATTCATTCCATTTATTTACTTCTAAATAGTGTGCTATCTTTTCTGTCCGAAACACCCTCCCCTTATACTATACCTGGCTAACACCAGTTCATTCTTCATGTCTTGGGCTAGATATCTGTAAGATAAAAGAGTAGGTACAAACACAATAAAACTTTATAAAAAGGAAAGTAGGGACTTCCAGTTTCCAGTTCCACCTGAGGACTGCTTGGAAGTCATCAATCTCTCTCCTAATAACATGTGAAAAGCTAACAGACTGAAAATTCAACTTTTTCGGAATCTCTAAGAGGAGGGGAAGGAGGGGAAAACTGCCTCCCCAAGACTAGAGAGATAGGTGAATAGAGAGAATCACAGATTCGGATGTGCTTCTTCCTCTATTTTCTCAAAGAACTGTGTAACATTTCCTAAAGTTAGAATTCACCAATGAAGTAATAGTGTGGAGATTTCTTTAAAGTTTNCTCTCTCCTAATAACATGTGAAAAGCTAACAGACTGAAAATTCAACTTTTTCGGAATCTCTAAGAGGAGGGGAAGGAGGGGAAAACTGCCTCCCCAAGACTAGAGAGATAGGTGAATAGAGAGAATCACAGATTCGGATGTGCTTCTTCCTCTATTTTCTCAAAG
>NW_023200538.1:0-3673 GCF_002007445.2 Ailuropoda melanoleuca
GTAATTTTCTTTTTCTGTAAGAAAGTACCCACATACAAACATTTGAATCATTTTATATATGCAGTTTTTGGTTCTGTGAAATACAGTGGTGTCCCTGGTTGTTGAGTTGGTGCTTGCATCATTGTCCATTCTTGGTATCCCCTTGTCTCTACTTCACATATCCTGTATTCCCCCCCCTTATCAAATCAAGAAAAGATCTATCTATTGCTTACACTTGTCTTTATTGTTCCGTCCTTAGTTTGTGGTTAGAACAAGCAGGTTTTAGGGCTGTTATTTCTAATGTGGAGGAAAAGAATGATCAAGTCTATTAAAAAAGCAGGTCTTCGTGGTGCTGGTTGGTGAAGAAGGAATCTTTTTAAGATCGTGTTCAACTGGTTGGGGTATTTTTAGTGTTTTGTTTTTGCCTCAAATGGGTCTCTTTATCATGACTTCACTCTTTGGGTATGTAGGAGTCTTTGGTCCTTGTCATCTGGAAATAGAAGTTTGTCCTAGCACAGTATGTTTAATACCTTTAACAATGTTTTAGTTAAGATATAAATGTGTTACTTTATTTCATTTTTTTATTCATTGTTCAAAGGCATACTTTTTTTGCCCCCACATTTTACCATCTTTTAAATTGGGACGTTTCTTTTATTTGGTGATATCTAACAGTTTTAAAGGCTCTTTCCTAGTGGTATGTAACCCTGTTACTTTCTAAAATGAGTGGTGTCACAGATCAGTGACATGTGTTAATTAGTAATTCCCCATTATCTGATACGCAGAAACATCTTTAAGCTTTATATTCCTCTTCCTTTGGTAGGGAATTTTGATAATTGAGTAAATATCTCTGTATCCTTTCTGTCCTAATTAGAGCAAACATTTAGCATCGTTCGGAGTATTTCATTATATATGGTCCATATGTATATGGCCATTTGCATTATAAAATTTACTATATTCCATAATTAAGAGGAATAACTGGAAGTATGTATATTTAATGTAAAATATCAGGTTGTTTTACTTACTATTGGCCAGTGAGCAAACATTTTTAAACATAATTTAATCTTTACAACCTACTCAATGAAAGAGATTAAAAATTATTACTTAATCTCATTTAACAAATGAGGAAGCTGAAAATCAAACAGGTTAAGTAACTTGCCCCGAGTTAAGACATACTTGTAAGTGGTGGAGCTGGGATTTGAACTCTTGTTTGCCTGACTTTGGTGTCCTTGCTTCTAATGACTATACCACTCCTGGATTTAGAAACTTGTATAACTTGGGTGGTGGTTGTTGTTGTCTTCTTTTGACAGGGCAAGAGCAGGCAAATCCTGCTTTAGGGATCTATTTCTGTCCTAGGAGTTTATAAAATAGTTTGTAGCACATGTTCAAAGAAGATAAAATAATTGATTTTCATTCTTTTGCATATTAAGATGGTGATGGAATTCCCTGACAATGTGTTAAATCTCGATGGGCATCAAAATAATGGTGCACAATTAAAGCAGTTTATTCAGGTAATATTTTTTAAAAATATTTTAAAATTAATGTTTTAAATGGTGTGTGTGTGTGTGTTTTGAAGAGTCATTTAAAATACTAGCTTTAAATATTAATTTCATTTTACCTGGGGCTCTCTAGGTCTTAAGATTGCACTGAAATTGCTTTCTTTCACTATGGCTACAGTGAATATATTTACGTACCTGTTGTGTGAAAGAGATTTGGTGGTGTTACGTTATCATTGTACATGTCCCTATGGCTTTAATTTCACCAAGCCATCTTTCCCTGTTTTTGAAAGATAGGGTATACAGCTTTTCATTGAGAACTTGGTTTTCTTCTGTAGTGGTTGTTTTGTTCAAGTGAAAAAAAAATCCTGTATGTGAACTTAATGATTTTCATTTAATTTTTAAGCAATATGATACCTTATAAAACCCCGTGTGTAATGAAAATAATGGAAGGTAAATTGTTACTTTACTTCAAAATTCTGTTTCTACTTTGGGAGAAAACTTTGAATGAAAGGTTAACAGTAAATGTGAGAAAATTCTTGGGAGTATCTTACCCATCTTTTTTGGTAAAGCTAGAAACATTATTTGTAGTGTAACTGTAACTCATTCAGATAGAAGTTATTTACTAGAGTTTTGCCCACTTCTCTAGAGCTGTGGTTCTCAGTCATTTTTCTACCTTGTCATAACCAACAGATAACATTCATACGCACCACCATATTAGTTAATCACGGCAGGTTTCTACATAGGTAAGATAGACCTTGTTCTCGCCTACTAATCCTGTCCATACCTCCAGGCTGAGAATTGCAGCTTTACATGATCACCACCCTAACTTGATTCCAGTAGCTAAACATACTGTGTTGTTAAAAATTAAGAGGAAGACATGGCAAAGCTGCATTCCATCTTTATTTTTTTCTTTGTTTTAAAAAAATTTTATTTATTTGAGAGGGAGAGCAGAGATAGCAACAGAGATAGCGAGAGAGAGCGCCTGAGTGGGGAGGCGAGGGAGAAGCAGGCTCCCCACTGAGCAGGAAACCCAATGAGGGACTTTATCCCAGGACCCTGGGATCATGACCTGAGCTGAAGGCAGGTGCTTAACCCACTGAGCCGCCTAGGAGCCCTAAAAAATTTTTTTATTTCAAGTGAGTGTACTAAGCTTAATAGTCACTGAACAAACTAAACTTCCAGAGGCAGGGCTTCTTTTTGCTATGCTGAGGCACATACTGCTTAGCCTTGACATCCAAAGCAGAGTTTTAGACCTTAGATTCTAGAACAGAGGGCTTTGTGGAGTAAACTCAGTACAGCATGGGCAAGGCCGACTTGTTTTTCTGACTCAGTTGCAGGTAGAGATGGCAAGCCCTACCCGTATTGTACTTAATATACAAAGACAGGAACCAGAAGTAGTAATGAAGAGAAATTTTATGTCTTCCTTAAGGACTGTTCTTCATTTTTCTTTTCCTCTTTTTCAGCGACATAGCATGCTTAAGCAGCAAGATCTAAGTATTGCCATGGTGGTGACATCACGTGAAGTATTGAGTGCATTTTCTCAGCTTGTCCCATGTGTTGGTTGTCGTCGCAGTGTGGAGCGCCTCTTTTCCCAGCTTGTGGAGTCTGGAAATCCCGCACTTGAACCCCTGACAGTAGGGCCCAAGGGAGTCCTATCTGTAACTCGAAGCTGCATGACTGATGCAAAGAAACTTTATACCTTATTTTATGTACATGGGTAAGTATAATCAATGGGGGTAGATGACCTTGTTAAAAATTTTTAAACTTTGGGACAGTGGTAGCTCTGTTACTGAATTTGGTAGGGGCAAAGCTTGAGTTCAAAATCAGTAATTTTATTGAATATCTTCTGGGTACCAGTGACTATACATATTCTCATATGGAGAGAGGCAGGCAGTAGGCAAATAACATGATTTGTCAGCTAAGTTATACATAAGGGAGATGAGAATGGTAGGGTGGAATTAATAAGGAGGATGGTCGGGAAGGCTTCTGTGATAAAATGACATTGAGTGTGTAGACTTGAATGAAGTGAGTAAGTAAACTATGTAGATATCTGGAGGAAGGCACAGTAGGTGGAGCAAATGTAAAGGTTCAAAGGTTGGAGTTTTCCTGACATGTCCGAAGAACAGTAAGAAAGCCATTGTGGCTGGAGCCAGGTGATTGAAGGGAACAGTAATAAAAGATGAGATCAGAGGAGTGAT
>NW_023200539.1:0-722 GCF_002007445.2 Ailuropoda melanoleuca
CCTGATTGCAATTTGTATCAAGTAATGAGATTAATGACCATTTAGTAGAAGGTTTAAAATAAATCACAGTGTGTATGCTTTCTCAGTTCACTTTTCATGTGTATCTTCATTTGCAGAGGAAATGAACACATTTTCTTCTCGTAATACTTGGAATCATAAGATCTCAGATTCTATGAGAAAATTGAAGCCTAGAGGAGTGATGTGACTTGATCGATGTCATACAATAGCCACATGTGAGTTAGCGCTTTGCGGGTCCAAGTGCTTTGTGGATGTCTGCAGAGCAGGAGCGTAGACATCATCTGCCCGTTAAAAATGCAGAATTTTAGGCCCCATCCCAGATCTACTGCATCAGAAATCTGCATTTGAACAAGCTTCTGTGGTGATTCATATGCAAATAAAGTATAAGACTACTAGTTTAGAAGACACAATTGTTTCTACTAGATCTTTGTATTGTATAAGATGTTTGGGCTGCAAGTAAGAGCATAAAACATAAATAATACATATAGACAGGATTCTTATTGNCATATAGACAGGATTCTTATTGTTTCCTATAATGCAGAATCAGGAAAGGGTGATCCCATAATTGATTTCACCAGTGACTAAAGTTCTTTATCACCCATTCATTCCATTATTTTTAGTGTGTTGAGTTTTTTGCCTCATTGACACAAAATGGCTGCCATAGCTCATACAGCTGAGTCCAAATACTGGAGAGGGGGAGAGGA
>NW_023200540.1:0-1356 GCF_002007445.2 Ailuropoda melanoleuca
TAACTGCTTCGTCCCCGGTGCCCACACCCTTGGGGCCACAATCACACCTGCGTCCGCGCCCGGGGCGGGCGGACGGACGCCCCGGGTCCAGGGGCGGCAGGGGGACTCAGCGTGCCCACCCCTGCCACTATCTAGGGAGGCAGGTCTGTGGCCATCACAGGCCAACCTCTGATCCCTCTCCCCTGGGGGCTGAGAACACCTGGTTTGGGCCCCCCCCCCGCTTCTCTTTCCAAGGTCACAGAATGGATTTGATGAAGAAGCGAGGGCGTTTGGACACAGGTGTGAGCTAGAAATCTCAAAGACTCTGCAACCGTCCGGTGCTGACCTCTGCCAGGTCCATACTCAGACCCGTTTTCTGTCTGCCCCATGCCTCAAGGGCAACCTTTTAGCTCCGTCTCCGGTCGACTTTCCAGTCCCCNTGACTTTCCAGTCCCCAGCAGTCGACCTCGCCTGGGCCCAGCAGCTGACAGAATACACATTGCAACGAAGGTTTGTGTTGTCAAGTAAAGGAGAAAAATCAGAACACCAGGATGGGTCTCAGACCGTCCAGTAGACAGAGTCAGCCGCCTTCCAGGGCCTTTCTGCTCTTCCCAAGGGTGCGCCAAGGGAGAAGGAACAACCCACCTGGCTGGAGCCTTTCCTTACAACACCCTCCTTTCCAGGCTCCCAAGTTTCTTGCCCCCTCTAGGTGGCACACAGACTGCTCACCAGCTCAGATGCCTCCAATTCCCAGAATCAAAGAAAAGGTATATATAAAAATTCTCACACCAATCAGGAACAAAGCAGGCAACACCGCCATAAGCCTCTGGTCCAAACAGCTCAGCAATCAGCTCTCCGCTGGCTGGTGCGGCTGCCAAGGGAACGTGGGCCAGATTCTGCCAGCCAGACACACAAGTTAATCAGGGTCCCTTGCAGCCTGGCCATGGTTCCTCTGAGTCTTCATAACATTCAGTACGGGCACCATGCCTTTGGCATTTAGCATTTTTACCCTGTGTTATGACTATCTTTTCTTGAACCAGGCCTGCTTCCCAGGTTATCTTCTGAGCTTTTGTCCTTAATTCAGATGTGCTTTGAAGTCATTTGCAGAGGGTCCCATGAGGGGCTAGATGAACTAACAGAGTTGGTGGGGTCCCAGTATGATCTCTTCCTGTGATCTCTCAGTTTGGATGCAAACTGCATCTTTTAACAATCTGTTGCAGCTGTAAGCAATTGTTTTGTCACTTTCTGCATGGCAACGGGTCACCAAAGCCCCTCAGCAAGTCTATATACTGTTTAAAAAAAAAAAGGAAGAAAACCACAGGCCCAAAATGGTGTCATCTAGACTGAGCTGCCAAACCCAGGCTTCCTCCCCAATCT
>NW_023200541.1:0-557 GCF_002007445.2 Ailuropoda melanoleuca
ATTGTCTTTCTCTGCTTGACTTATTTCACTTAGCATAATCTCCTCCAGTCCCATTCATGTTGCTGCAAATGATGGGTAATCGTTCTTTCTGACGGCTGAGTAATATTCCATTGTATATATGGACCAGATCTTCTTTACCCATTCATCTGTTGAAGGGCATCTTGGCTCCTTCCATAGTTTAGCTATTGTGGACAATGCTGCTATGAACATTGGGGTGCATATGGCCCTTCTCTTCACTAATCTGTATCTTTGNATCTACAATAGCAGGGAGATCAGTAGGAGAAGGAAGGGAGGAATGAAGGGGGGAGTAAACAGAAGGGGGAATGAACCACGAGAGACTATGGACTCTGGGAAACAAACCGAGGGTTTCAGAGGGGATGGAGGTGGGGGAATGGGATAGGCTGGTGATGGGTAGTAAGGAAGGCATGCATTGCATGGTGCACTGGGTGTTATACGCAACTAATGAATCATGGGACTTTACATCAAAAGCCAGAGATGTAGTGTATGGGAACTAACATAATATAATAAAAATATTATTAAATATATATATATATATA
>NW_023200542.1:0-610 GCF_002007445.2 Ailuropoda melanoleuca
CCAATCCTTAGAGCAACTAAAATCTAATTTGTTTGGAGGATGAATCTAAAGGCTATGCAACAAAATTTATCGAGTATAATGCTGCGTTCTTTTTTTTTTTTAAGATTTTATTTATTTGAGAGAGAGAGATGGAGGTATGGGGGGAGGAGGCAGAAGGAAAAGGAGAAGCAGGCTCCCCACTGAGCAGGGAGCCCAATGCTAGGCTAATCTCTGGACCCCTGATCATGACCTGAGCTAAAGGCAGACCCTTAACCAACTGAGCCACCCAGGCGCCCCTAATGCTGCATTCTTAAGTACATAGTTTATCTGAGGTACATTTTGAGGGTTTTAATATTATCAGGAATTCATTTATGATCACTCATTTGCATGATCATTAAGGTAATTAATTTATTTAAATGCTTGAGTCCATGAAAGTCTCCAGTTTCTCATTATGTCTTCATNTCTCATTATGTCTTCATTCACAGCCCAGAGTTTTATCTTTAGGTATGTATTCTTTGCCAAATGAGGTGCTTGTTTTGTAAACATAGAACTAACTGTCCTTGTTTTACTTAATGCCTTACACTAATCCTGCAAATGGCACAGGAGGGAATGCTTTGAACTGAAGTCATGT
>NW_023200543.1:0-878 GCF_002007445.2 Ailuropoda melanoleuca
CAGCAAATGGATGAGTCATGTCTTTTTATCCAATCTGCAACCCTGTGGCATTTTATGGGAGCATTTAGGCCGTTTATATTGAGACTGATTATTGAGAGATATGATTTTAATGATGCCATGTTGCCTGTAAAGTCTTTGTTTTTATAGATTGTGACTTTCCGCTCTGTATCACTCTTAGGGCCTTTTTACCTTTATAGAACCCCCCTTAATATCTCCTGTAGGGCTGGTTTCGTGGTTACGAAATTGGTCAATGACTGGNNNTGGTTACGAAATTGGTCAATGACTGGCGATTCTGGAAGGTCTTTATTTCTCCATCAATTCTGAATGACAGCCTTGCTGGATAAAGGATCCCTGGCTGCACGTTTTTCTCTGAAAGAGCTTTAAAAATGCCCCCCCAAGCCTTTCTCTTATTCCAGGTCTCTGTAGACAGGTTTGACGTAATTCTGATACCTTTGCCTTGGTACGTGAGAAATTTCTTTGCCCTGGCCACTTTCAATACTGTATCCTTGGATCTAATATTTGCGAATTGCACTATGACATGACGTGATGTAGGTTTGTCGTGGTTGAGCTTGGATGGGGTCCTCTCTGCCTCTTGGACACGAATGTTTGTTTCTCTTGCTAGATTAGGGAAGTTTTCAGCTATGATTTGTTCAAATATCTCTTCTAGACCTCTGTTTTTCTCTACCCCCTCAGGGATGCCGATGATTCTGACATTGGATTGTTTCATAGAGTCAGTAATCTCCCGTAATCTACATTCGTGGGCATGGATTTTTTTTTACGACCATCTTCTATTTTCGTTTTTTCTTCTACTAACCCATCCTCCAATTCGCTAATGCGTTCCTCTGCCTCGGTGACCCTGGCCGTCAGAGCCTCTAGTT
>NW_023200543.1:1305-1458 GCF_002007445.2 Ailuropoda melanoleuca
AGCAGGGGAGTGGGAGAGGAAGAATCAGGCTCCCAGGAGAGAAGCCCAATGAGGGACTCCTTTCCGGAATGCTGTGATCACACCCTAATCCAAAGACAGGCGCTTAATGACTGCACCACTCAGGCGCTCCGGGTTGTGGGCTTCTTGATTTTT
>NW_023200544.1:0-918 GCF_002007445.2 Ailuropoda melanoleuca
AGTTACTGGTTTTTAGTTTAATTCTGTTACTATATTTTATTTTATTTTTTAAAGATTTTATTTATTTATTCGACAAAGAAAGAGACAGCCAGCAAGGGGAGAGAGTCAGAAAAGAAAGTAGAAAAGAGGAAAAGGTGGGAAGGGGGAGGAAGGGGGACAGAGAACAGTGAAATGACAAGACAGAGGAAGCAGAGGGATAATGGAAGGGAAAGTAAAAGCCACAAGTGGGAGAGGTAAGAAACNAAGAAACAGAAGAAGGGGGCGCCTGGGTGGCTCAGCCGGTTAAGTGTCTGCCTTCCGCTTAGGTCAGGATCCTGGAGTCATGATCCCTGCTCGGTGGGGTGTCTGCTTGTCCCTCCCCCAAACTCATGCTCACTCACTGTCTGTCTCTCTCAAACGAATAAATAAAATCTTAAAAAATTAAAAATGGAACTATCATATGATCCAGAATCTCACTGCTGGCTATATATCTGAAGGAATTGAAATCATTATCTTGAAGAGATATCTGCATCTCTGTGTTTGTTGCAGCATTATTTACAATAGCCAAGATATGGAAACAACCTAAGTATACATCAGTGGATGGATGGATGGATAAAGAAAATGTGATATATCTTTATCTATATATATTATATATATATATATTTAATCTATCTATCTTTCATCTATCTATCATCTGTCTATCTAAATATCTATCTGTCTATATAATAGAATAATGGAATTTATTCAGCCTAAAAGAGAAATAAATCCTGCCATTTGCAACAACATGGATGGATCTTGAGGGCATTATGCTAAATGAAATAAGTAAAAAAAAGACAAATACTGTATGATCTCACTCCTATGTGGAACTTAAAAACATCAAACTCATAGAAAAAGGGAGTAGAATGGTGGTTGCCAGGGGATAGAAAGTGGGGGAAATGG
>NW_023200545.1:0-745 GCF_002007445.2 Ailuropoda melanoleuca
CTTTCACACATGGTTTCCACGCCCTTTCTGAAAACTGGATACAGGATTTACCAATATGAAGGGGAAAGTTTGGGTTTTTTTTTTTTTTCCTTTTGGATTTGAATCTACTTAGGATGATGTGGTTTCTAAGACGAAAATCAGACTCGGATTCTTTTGCTACCATGGCTCCTGGAGAAAGGGCCCTGAAAATCTGGACCGACTTCTCAGATGTGGAACAGCCCTGAAACAGTGGGGATGGGCCAAGCGCAGAGGCCTCAGAAACACATGGACTGTGTTTTGTGTGCAAGCGGGGGCGCCCTCGGCGGGGGGGGCGGCGCTCCCAGGGTCGGAGCACAGCACAGTCAGGGCCCGGCTGAGAGATGCCGAGTTGCGACGGGCTGGGCCCCACACGCACCGGTAGAGGTGCTTCTCTGGAACAGCCTTTCTAACACTGTTGGAAGCTGTGATTTTAAGAAAAGAAAGTTAGCACATCTGAAAAAAAAAGTTTGTGAGGCTTTCGAGCCGAAGATATAAGGGTCAGGAGCGAATCAAAGNCTGCTGAGTCCCTCCTCGGCCGTCTGCAGGGGTGAGGCCGCACCCGCGTGTTTCTGGATGAGAGAGGGTTCAAGTTTGTGCTCTTTCATCCGTCTGTGAGTTCCTGGAACAAGCCCAGATCTCCTCTCTGGGGCAGGTCATTGGCTCACGGACTTGGGTTCGAGGAAGGCCTGCCCTGAGCGCTGGCCCGCTGATTCTGAGGCCGAGGAGC
>NW_023200546.1:0-316 GCF_002007445.2 Ailuropoda melanoleuca
CCATTTACATTGAGACTGATTATTGAAAGATATGATTTTAATGATGCCATGTTGCCAGTAAAGTCTTTGTTCCTACAGATTGTGACTTTCTGTTCTGTATCACTCTTGAGGCCTTTTTACTGTTATAGAACCCCCCTTAATATCTCCTGTAGGGCTGGTTTCGTGGTTTCGAAATTGGTCAATGACTGGCGATTCTGGAAGGTCTTTATTTCTCCATCAATTCTGAATGACAGCCTTGCTGGATAAAGGATCCTTGGCTGCATGTTTTTCTCTGAAAGAGCTTTAAAAATGCCCCCCCAACCCTTTCTCTCATTCC
>NW_023200546.1:407-637 GCF_002007445.2 Ailuropoda melanoleuca
GCCACTTTCAATACTGTATCCTTGGATCTAATATTTGAGAATTGCACTATGATGTGACGTGGCATAAGTTTGTTGTGGTTGAGCTTGGGAGGGGTCTTCTCTGCCTCTTGGACACGAATGTTTGTTTCCTTTGCTAGATTAGGGAAATTTTCAGCTACGATTTGTTCAAATATCTCTTCTAGACCTTTGTTTTTCTCCACCCCCTCAGGGATGCCGATGATTCTGACATT
>NW_023200547.1:0-2786 GCF_002007445.2 Ailuropoda melanoleuca
CCTGGTGGGGGAGGGGAGCAATGGGGTTTTGCAGGTCACTAAAACAGACAAAGGCACAGCAGCACACTGTTGGGGGAGAAGGGACGGGAGAGGGGGGTGTGGTGAGGACACCTCCCCTTAATCATGTGGCCCCTGGCCCACACATTGTCAGCTTTCTCTGCCACCCAGCCATCACCCAACCCCCTCCCCATCTTGTTTCCCCTCCACCTCCCTCAAATGACAACATGAACCCCAAAAGAAAGCACGGGGTCCCCCAGTAGGGCACATGCTTGGACCTAAGTGGTTCTAGGACAGAGCCAGGCACTTGACTGGCATTGGCATCCTGGTCCCCGTGGTCACCAGGAGGGACACCAGGTTCCTGCCACTCCTGCAGAGGGACCAGGGCCCAACGGAGGGGAGCTGGGAGTCCCCTGGAATGCCCCCACCCGTGTGTGTGCCCAGGACGTGGGGGCAGGGCTGGTACGTTACCCCAGGAGGCGGTCAGGCAGGAGGTCACCTAGACACGGCACTGCTCTGTGTGGGGGGGGAGAGATGTGGGGGGTCATAAGTGGCCAGGACAGTCCTGGGCCCAGAGGAGTGTGGCAGAGGGGGTGGGGCCGGAGGACCCCGACTCGGGGGCTCTGCACCTCCCACCCCCCCATCCTGGGAGGCCTGGGGAATGGGGGCCACCAGTGCAGGAAGATGCTGTCCTGATGCCCCTGGAGCCCCTGACTGGGGGCCGGAGCTGGGACATCGTGCAGGGGAGGGGCCACTGTGGGTCGGAGCTCACCCTTCCCCTGGGTCAGGTCCAGGATGATCCTCATTTGCACGGGAAGAGTCTTGAGGACTCCGTCGAATTTCTCCATGACCTTGTTGTCGACCTTCAGGGTCCTGGCTGGGAGGGGGGGCGTCAGTGGGTCAGTCCCCGGGCTCCGGGGTCCCTGTCCCCTCCGCTTCCTCCCAGACAGCACGTGGACAGGAGGAGAGGGCCCCGCAGCCTAGGCTTCGGGGCTCAGCCAGCATAGCTGACGGGCTGAGCAGGAGTGTATGGAACCCCCGGGAGAGCTGCATTCAGGCGACCCAGCAGTGTCTGCCCCTGTGCTGCCGGCTTCTACCGGCTTGCAGGTCATTAAGAACATTCCCGCCAACAAAGCTTCTAATTAGTACTAATCGTAGCACTGAGTCCAGCCCCTTGACCAGGCAACCATCCTCCTGGGCCGTTTCTCCCCGAGTCCTGCTGCAGTGTGAGTGGACTCAGCCACCCCTGGGGAAGAACTTGCCACCCGCAGGCCCTCGGGCCGATAGAGGCCTGCACTGCCCACTCCCTGGGAGCCCAAGGCGCCGGCCCGCGGTGCGTAGCCACCCTCTCACTCAGGGCGGCCTCGCACAGCGTCGGGACCTACCCAGGTACTGGCACACCAGGCTCTGCTCGGGGGCGTCCGTGTTCTCCACGCAGAGGAACAGGTAGTTCTCGTAGTCCGTGTCGAGCACGAAGGCCTTGTTCTCCTCCAGATCTGGGAGACAAGAGAAGGGCCCAAGGGAAGGTGGAGTCCTGTCCAGCAGGTGTGCTGCTGGGCGCTCCTACCATTACCTGCACCCCTGTCCTGCAGCCCCCACGGGGCGGCACCAGGTGCAGGTGTGGCCGGCGGCAGCAGGAGAGGAAGGGAGAGGAGAGGCAGAGCTGCAGAGCACGAAGCCCGTTGGAAGGAAAGAGGCCGGGTGTGCAGCTGGCCCGGTGGCTGGGGACAAAGCGAAAGCTGCAGATAGCAGACGGGGGCGGCAGGGAGGGGCTGGAGCTAAGGGCGGGTGAAGGGAGGCAGGACAAGCACCGGGAGGAAAGGGGCAGATGACCCAGGCCCTGGAGAGTGACAGGTGCTGGAGAGGGGAAGGAGGGTCAGGGTGGCCCAGAGCAAGTCTTCCACGTGAGAAACAATTTGCTGGGGCAACACCCACAAGAAATTTCTGTGCATCCTTTGTTTCAATTATACCACTAAGTTCTCTGTGTTTGTATAATTCACACCCCCCCCAAACATTGCAGTTTGTGACAGAGAATGCAGTCATAGAAGAAGGTGCCCTGTGACCCCTCACGCAGCACAGTCCGGGGGCCCACCGTAAGGCAGGAGTCACTGCCGTCCGGAGAGAGCAGGACGCAGCCCTTGCTCCGTGGGAGCCTGAAGAGGCTCCCAGAACAATTGAGGGGGAGGAAACTCTTGTGTCGGGCTGCGTGACTGCAGCTGCATCCGAGAGGCTCATGGCCCAGGGCTTGGGCAGAGCACTCCCCGTGTCAGGCCCAGGCAGCCCTGAGCGCTGTCCCACCTCACCCTCCCACTGGCAAGGACGGCAGCCTCCCAGGCCAGATGTGGCCGGGTGAGCAGCTCAGAGCCAGCCCTCGGGGCTGGGGACACTTACAGTGGATGTTGAACTTGGCTGCACACTCAGTTTTCTCTGCAAAGACCTTCTTCTCAACACACCTGTTGTCTTCCCTGAAAGGTGGTGACAGCATAAGGGGGCGACACTGAACTTGAGTTGTCCTTGCTATGGTCCCTCATAGCAGACAGGGCTTCTGGAAAGACCTGCCCAGGCCCCCAGGGCCCCAGCCCTGCAGGTGACCAGCCGGCCTCCACACAGGCCCCTCTGTGCACTGACTTAGGGCATTGGGGCAGCCCTGTGTGGTCGGCCTGCTGGCCCAGAGCCCGGGGTGGGGGCTCCGAGGGCGCCAGGAACACCCACCATTTGCTCAGAATGATCTCCAGGTTGTCCTCGGGGGTGGGTCTCAGCTCCTGGACGTACACTCTCAGAGGGGCGTT
>NW_023200548.1:0-357 GCF_002007445.2 Ailuropoda melanoleuca
GATATTGGAAAACAATATATTCTTCCTACGACCAATTGACCTAACGGTTTCTGTCAACATCACTCCACAAAGTCACAAAAAACAGTCATCATTTCTGTTATGCAGTATAATCAAAATGACTGTATAAATAAAATACACCCTGAACACAAAAACGGTTTCACTCTAGGGGTACCTGGGGGGCTCAGTCAGTGAAGCATCCGACTCTTGATTTCAGCTCAGGTCATGATCTCAAGGTTGTGAGATCGAGCCCCACCTTGGGCTCCACATGTGTGGAGCCTGCTTAAAAGATTCTCTCTCCCTCTCCCTCTGCCCCCACCCCCAGGTCATGCCCTCTCTGTCTCAAAAAAAAAAAGAAAA
>NW_023200548.1:413-678 GCF_002007445.2 Ailuropoda melanoleuca
AAAGGAAGAAAAGAAAAATGGCTTCATTGTCATCTAATAACAATTACTTAAATTGAGAGAGTTCAAAAAATAAATAAATAGAACGAGAGACTTCAGTGGATACTGGTAAAGGGGAACGAGGAATTTGTTTTGTATTTAAAACAATGAATGGGGATTTAAGTGTCTTGGTTTAAAGAACTTCATGATTCCAAGTAGAGACTTAAGATCTATATCTAAGGATAATTTAACAGTTATGCAATCTCAACTGAAAATCCTCACGATTGCA
>NW_023200549.1:0-3807 GCF_002007445.2 Ailuropoda melanoleuca
AAAATAAAATAAAATAAAATAAACCCCTGGCTCCAAAAAAAAAATATATATATATATATATAATTCTTAGAATACAAAATTCATTTTTTAAAAATGTGCATTTCAGTGTTTTTTTTTAGTATATTCACAGAGCTATGCAACCATCACCAATATCTACTTCTAGAAAATTTTTATAATGAACTTTTTGCTCATTAGCAATTGCTTCCCATTCCCCATCCCCAACTTCCATATATACTTGGATGCTGCTTAGTAATTCTATTACCAAGGATAAATTTTCTACTTTCCTTAAGCTTCAATTTACTCATCTGTAAAATGGGACCAAAGACTATTTCGTAGTGTTTATTTCAGGAATTGTAGAAATAATGTATGTAAAATGTGTCTTACTGTACTTAGTAAAACACCTGGCACAGTAAATGACAAAGAATTAATACGAGAATCTTCACTTTGGGTCACTGTAGAGTAAGAGGAAGAGGTTGGGGGGAAAAGGGTAGAGTAGGAGGTTGCTAAGCTCTCCTTGTCTTATGGATACAATCAGCATCAATAACCTAGAGTAAGAGGGACTGGATTTACCTTCCTACCTGAAACAATGAACGAACAAACAGTATTTTTCTAGACATAGTACATAAGGCCATGAAGGATGGTGATCCTTGTGAGATAGGAAGCAAATGAGAAAAACCCTATGACTGCCCCAGCTTACTGCCTTGACAGTTTCTACCCTGTGATGCAGGAAGGGGAAGCCCAAGTGGAGCCTGATAGAGTCCCTCTGTTGATGAGGTATTGCTAAGAGTACTGAGAGGTGAAGATCATAGAGTTCTCAGGACAAGAGTGCTAGGGAGATAAAAGCTGCAAAGAGAGAACCTCCTGAGATCTGCAGAGGAAATCTGAGACCACGGAAAGAACGATCATTATATCAGAAAGGAAGAAAGTAAAACTATATTTATTTAAAGATGATATGATTGTGTAGAAAATCTAATGGATTCTACAAAAATAGTTAGAATAAGTGATTTTAATTAGGTTTCAGGGTATTATTAGATCAATATATGGAAGTTAATTGCACCTCTATATACTAGGAACAAATAATAAGTAATTGATAATTTAAAAAAGAGTTAAAGGTAACAAATAGTGTATAATGTGTACATATTGTATGTTGACATGTACCCTTAAAACTATAAAACATTGCTGAGAGTAAGGATGTAAATAAACGGAGAGTTAAACCATGTTTTGGGGTTGGAATGCTTAATATTGCTAGGATGTCAGTTCTCTCCAAATTGATCTGTATATTCAATGCAATCCCCATCAAAAGCTCAGCAGGATAAAAAACAAACAAACAAAGCCAGCAGGATTGGGGAGGGGTAGAAATTGACAACCTACTTCTAAAATTCATATGTAAATACATAGGGCTTATAATGGCAAAATAACGCTGAAAAGGAAAAGCAAATTTGGAGGGATATTACTACCGATATCAAGACTTACTAAAGCTCAGTGATCAATAGGGAACCCAGGAGCATTCCCATAGATATGGGCAATTGATTTTGGCAAAGGTGCAAAATGAGAAAGACTAGTCTTTTCAACAATGGTGATGGACCATGTGGGTATTTATGTACAAAAAAAAAAGAGAGAGCATCAATTCATACCTCATCCCATATACAAAAATGAACTCAAATTGGATCATAGGTTTAAATGTGAAACCTACTATTATAAAGCATTTAGAAGAAAACATAGGAGAAACCTTTTGTGAATTGGGTTAGACACAGATTTCTCATAGATGACTCAAATAGCAAAATCCATGAAAGTAAAACTGATAAATTAGAGTTCATTGAAACAAAACTTATCTGCCCTTTGAGAAACATTGGTAATAGAATGAAAAGGCACAAAATGTCTTGTATCTACCACACCTTTTAAGGAACTCTCAAAACTCAGTGAGTTGGAGGACCTGGATTTCTCATACATTGCTGTTGGGAATATGAAATAGTATAGCCACTCCAGAAAATAGTTTAGAAGTTTCTTAAAATCTTAACATACACTTACCATGCCACCCAGCGACCCTAGTCCTGGGCAGTCCACAACATGGAATTCACAGTGTTCTGGATATCCACATTTACTATATATTTCTTTCCTATGGTTGTCATAACAAATTACCATGAAACTGGGGGTTTAAAATAACAGAAATTGATTCTCCCACAGTCCTGGAGGCCAAAAGTCCAAAATCAAAGTGTTGGGAAGGCCACACTCCTTATAGAACCTCTAAGCAGAATCTGCTCTTTGCCTTTTTCAGCTTCCAGTGACTGTCAGCATTCCTTGCCCTACAGTCGTCTATATCACTCCAGCCTTTGCCTCTGTGGTCCTGTTTCCTCCTTCTCTTCTCTTCTTCTGTGTATCTTATAGGATATATGTGAATACATTTAGTACCTACACCTATAATCCAAGATAAACTCTCAAGATATATAAATCAATCACATTTTGGCATATAAGATTATGGTCACTCTTTGGGTCTATAATGTACTATATGCAGGTTCCAGGGATTAGGATTAGAATATGTCTTTTTTTGAACCACTGTTTACCTCACTATGGTCTGCCTTCTGATCCCTCAAATTCAGGATCATCCCATGTGCAAAATACATTTACCCCATACCAACATCCCTAGATGTCTCAATGCATGGCAGCATCTACTCTAAGTCTAAAATCTCTTATAATATCATCAGCCCAAAAGCTTCAGTCTCATCATCTAAATCATCCAAATCAGGTATGGATTGAGACTCTGTGTATGATCCACCCCGGGGCAAAATTCACCTTGATCTGTGTGGAAAGGGAGGATGTAAAGAAAATGAGGCAGAAAAAAATACAGAAAGAAATAAGATGGAAAGCCCCCCAAATTTGTTGAAAGATGCAATTTAAATCTTCAAAGAGACTAGCAAACACCAGATCGGATTGAATATGACAAAACCCCAGTTTAAGAGCATCATAGTCAACTTTCTGAAAACCAAAGTAAAGAGCAAATCTTGAACATAGCCAGAGGAAAATAACATACTGTATTCAGGGAAATAACATCTCAACAAACTAGTGACTTCTCATCAGGAACCATGGAATTCCGGAGGCAATGGAATAGAAGACTGGAAGGAAAAAAATACAGGTGATCAAAAATTCTCCATCCAGCAATAGTATCATTCAAGAATGAGGCCAATGCATTCACAGTAAAAATTATGCTAAAGGGAAATGATACCAGAACAAACTTGGATCTTGTAGAAATAATGAAATATCTGAGAAATGGTCAATTTCTAATTGGAAAGGATGATTTTTCCCATTTAAAACTTTTTTTTCTTTTTTAAAACTTAAATTCAATTAGCCAGCATATAATACATCATTAGTTTCAGATGTAGAGTTCAGTAATTCATCAGTTACATTTAATACCCAATGCTCCTCACGTCATGTGCCCTCCTTAATGCCCATCACCCAGTTACCCACCCCCGCTTTATTTTTATTTAAAAATATATAGGAATGTTAAAATTGTAATATTTATGTATAAGAAATGTTAATGTTATTTTCTGGGGACTATATTGTGTGTACATGTAATACCTATGAAAAGTATTGCATAATGGACCTATAATGCTGAGGTGGGAGCAGATATATGGAGCTATACTGTTTCAAAGTTCAACATGCTGTACCTAAAAAGACAATAATTCAGTTAACATGGATTTCTAAAAAATGTTCACTTAATTTAAAAGTAGGCAGATGGGTGCCTGGGTGGCTCAGTTGGTTAAGCGTCTGCCTTTGGCTCAGGTCATGATCCCAGAGTCCTGGGATCCAGCC
>NW_023200551.1:0-1624 GCF_002007445.2 Ailuropoda melanoleuca
CTGAGCAGCTACAGATGTGTCTTCCCAGGGAAACCCCGACAATCACACCCATCTAAGAGGATTAGCTCCTCTTTCCGGCCACTAGGCCAGGGGACAGGGCAGCTCTGGGACCAAGCTGCCCATGGGGCTGGCCGCCTCAATCTGGGGCACAGCAGGAAGAGCCCTGGCAAGCAGGGCCTTCACCTGACGTAGCCCTGCACAGGTGAGTGGCTCTGAACAAGGGGGAATGCAGAGTGACTGCCAGCCTAGAGAGTTCTCCAGGAGAAAGGACCAAGGCAATTCAACTTCACAAATGTGTGCTGAATATTCCCCATGGACCAGATGCTGCAGGTACCGTGGTGAAAACGCAGAATCCTTGCAGTCTCGTGTGGGAGAAAGACAGGCGTGATCGTGGGTGACTATAACTCCAGGGAAAATGAGATTCAGTGGGGAACCACGGACAGAGTCCTGTGAAAGCACGCAGTCTGGACAAGTTCCAGTTTGGGAGATCAGAAGTGACTCCAGGGAAGATCTGGCCCTCGAAGGGCAGGCAAGACTTCCAGAGGCAAAGAACATCCTGAGCTGAGGGCAGTTTGAGTTTGGGAACACACGGGGGAAAAAAAGTAGGGCAAGGACTTGAGGACGGCCGGGAGGGTCTGCAGGAAACGTCTACGGAGCACAGATGGTGGCAGGCCTGGAATGGACACAAGAGATGGGAAGGGCAGCCCCCTGCTCCCAGAAGGCCGAGGGTGGCTCAGCGGCTCACCGTGAACCAGAGCAAGGGGTACCCAGCTCCAAGCACCAGCCAGTCCCTGAAACCCCAGAAATTAACAATCCAAAAGAATCCGTCTAAGCCACACTTCCCCGCATCGACTGCATCTGACCCACATCAGTCTTCTGCTCAGAATCCTTTCGGCGTGAGCAGCTTAGGCATGTCCTAATACTCTGCGCTGGTCTGCACGCTGCGTTCACGTGTTCTCGCTCCTTCGCCTCGGGCTTTTCCCTCCCCGATCCCCAGGAGCGCATTCTACGTGTTCTTTCTCTCGTGTTTCTTCCACGGCATCTGATAGAGTACTCCAAACTCCGTGGGAGCCTCATTAAATCTAACCGTACAGGCGAGTGAATACTGTGAAAGCATAAATGACCACAAGCAAAGGTAATGTTGTAAAAACAATTATGATCCTAAGGGGACCATCATCATTCGGGGCATAAAAGGCGTTCCCTAGAAATGACGGAGCCCATCTTCCTGCTCCGAAACCATCTCGGTTACTAGGGAACGGAGTGCTCTCAGTTTAGAAAGATTTCTCCAGAAATCTATTCCATGGTTTCTAGGGGTTTCACATTTGAAGATCTAAAAATCATGTAGCCGGTTATAGACTGTGATTATCTGTCGTTCATAATAATAGCTCAACGTGTCCAGAACAGGGGCGCCTGGCTGGCTCAGACAGTGGAGCCGGCGACTCTTGATCCTGGGGTCGTGAGTTCGAGCCCCACGTTAGGTGTAGAGTTCATTAAAAAAAGAAACGTATCAATAACACTCAGTGTGTGCCAGGCGCTGAGCAGACAAGTTGTGCGTGCCTTAGCTCACGCTCATCCTTAGTGCATTTCATCCTTCCGGAACTCACAGCCAGGCAGCCTTTAGACA
>NW_023200552.1:0-827 GCF_002007445.2 Ailuropoda melanoleuca
AAATAATAAGATAGGTTTGTCTCTGCAACTACATTCAGCCCATTGTCTTTCCTCTTATCCTTAATCATGGCTACGTGAATAAGCTCAATCCGATATGTTGTGCGTGTTTCAAATTTCAGACTCCTTTCACTTTAATGTCATATATGCAAAAGAATGGTTTGCCTTTATTTTTTTATTTTTTTTTAAAGATTTTATTTATTTATTCAACAGAGATAGAGACAGCCAGCGAGAGAGGGAACACAAGCAGGGGGAGTGGGAGANAGGGGGAGTGGGAGAGGAAGAAGCAGGCTCACAGCGGAGGAGCCTGATGTGGGGCTCGATCCCATAACTCCGGGATCACCCTCTGAGCCGAAGGCAGACGCTCAACCGCTGTGCCACCCAGGCGCCCCGAATGGTTTGCCTTTAAACACAGTTTTAGGGGCGCCTGGGTGGTTCAGTCAGTTGAGCGTCTGCCTTTGGCTTGGGTCATGATCCCAGGGTCCTGGGATCGAGGCCCACATTGGGCTCCCTGCTCAGCGGAGAGCCTGCTTCTCCCTCTCCCTCCGTCCCTCCCCCTACTTGTGTGTTTTCTCTCTGTGTCAGATAAATAAATAAAATTTTTAAAAAATAAATAAACAGTTTTATACTAATTTGCCCTTCCCTATTTTTGCTGACTTTATCAGTCTTTTGAACAAAGATTTTTGTCTACTTGTTAATTTTGCTTAACCATAACAAATGTGGAAACCAGCAAAAGCCTTTTCACGAACTGAGTTCTCCGTGTAATTTCAGGGGTGTGGCCTATAAAACCCACATTATGCATGAGGCCTCAAAACTAGAGAAGGCGTGAG
>NW_023200553.1:0-1413 GCF_002007445.2 Ailuropoda melanoleuca
TCCAGACCCAGTGTGTTCATCTCGACCCTGTGTACTTATCCAGACCCTGTGTACTTGTCCAGGCCCAGTGTTCTCGTCCAGACCCTGTGTACTCATCCAGGCCCATGGTGCTAGTCCAGACCCTGTGGGCTTGTCCAGACCCGGTGTGCTCGCCCAGACCCAGTGTGCTCATCTCGACCCTGTGTACTCATCTAGACCCAGTGAATAAGTTAGAGGAAAACCCCATTCTCACAGAATTTGCAAGATAGAGAGAATCCTGTCATGCCAAGAAGGATGAAGCACATTTTAAGGGGAGTCACAAGTGCAAAGGGCCAATTATTTCAATTTAATGGTCATCTTTAATTTAAAACAATAATTGTTTTAATGAAAACAAATCAAAAAATAATAACAAATAATAATCAAAAAATGAATAAATCATAATATAAAATGAAAATGACCTAAGATTTTTGAGGTCATTTGAATGACGTGGGGAAGGGAAGGGAAGGTAAATGTGTAATACCTTTCTATATGTTTCCAGTATTATAATATTTAATCCATCTCACATGGCAAAGGAAAAAAAGTCTCTTATTTGGAGGCTTCCCTGCCGTCCCATCACCTGATTAAAATCTGAGGCTTGTTAAATAAATACTGATAAGTCAATGCCAATCATTAAATTAACAATATAGAAAAAAAACAAAACAATAAGACCAAGAACCAAACCTTTGTGTTTTAATTTGACATAATTATCCAATATGATTTTTTTTAACCCAGTGACCTAATTATGGTTATCCATAACCTGGAACTTTCCTTTTTGTAATACTAGAATTGCTATTTTTAAAGACCAAAGATAACATAAGTGTCATGAACTGAAATTATAGTTGTTCTGACTTCTGTTGTCTGAAAGTCCTCATGATACCTCAAATCTTAGGCCAGACAACATACAAGCAGGTGCATGTAAATCCATAGAGGATGGTCTGTGTTTTCCTGAAGTTCAGCAAGTTGAAAAGGAAATACATCTAATGCAGAAGTGAAAAGCCCTGGTTGAATTTACCCTGCATAGACTGATACCAGAAAGAGTGTATGTTAAAAATGTTTCTTTTATGTGGACAAAACAGGCTGCTGTTTACTAAAGTATATCCTTGACTGGACAAGCATTTTCTAAAGTCCTCAGGAAATCTTTCTTTTTATATTAAAGTTATAGCACATATCTAAGGCAAAACAATTCTGGGAGGTGTGATACNCGTGTGATACGATTATCAGTCACGTATACCTTTCCATTAAGTCTTTTCTGAGACAAAGTTTTGACGAAGTGAAGAAAGGAGATAACCCATTTCCTAATTTCTTGAAAGGTCACATGGCACTAGAAGAAAGAGAGGGTTGTGATTTTGCAGACTTTCCTTTTCCGCTGCCCAAGTTCTAGCTTTCTTATGGGAA
>NW_023200554.1:0-1342 GCF_002007445.2 Ailuropoda melanoleuca
AGAAGCACATTTTTATGTACTTTCACATTTCTGAAATCCGGCTAATGTTTTAAATCCATGTCAGTGTTTACGATGGCACTAGGGGTTTTTTTTCTTTCTTTTTCCAAGCTGTTATGAAACGGAAGGTGCTTTGTACAATTAGCGTCATTGTGGAATGAAGCCATCCAGTAGGTGAAGTTGCCTCCCAGAAAACAGATGTACCATGAGCGGTCCTCCTGACAACAGAGGGGCTGGTGTCTTCCCCACCCCCTCCTCTCTCACCTATGCCAGAGGATGAGCCCTGTTATTTCTTGTTCATCACGTGGGCACATTTCTGTATTTACGATTCACTAATAATCAGCTACCATGATCATATCTTGGAATAACTGGAATAATTTTGGCATGACTTTCCATGCAAAAAATTGTGAAATCTTATTTATAAAGATATAAAGAAATTTTAATGACAGAGGATATTCACTATAGAGCCTTTGAGGTTAATACAATTCATTTTAGATTAATCTTAGAATTAAATCTTAAATTCCTCAAAAGTTCTATTTTATTAAAAATTTGAAACAAACCTAAACCTTTGGTTGGCCAGCATGCATAATGTCTCCAACGCAGTGGGGAGTTCGCCCTCACCTGTAACAACAGTGCCCAAGCATTCTTACTAATTCCAGCTGCATTTCCACATTCTACAGGGATGATGTAATCGTGTTGACATCATAATTCATTGCCTGCAGCATGATGGCAAATTTACAAACCCCAGGTTGTGGCGATAACACCGAGCATAACTCAGTAAGGAGCACGGATTGACAGAAGTAAGCTGTACTTCCATTTCAACGTTGCTGATCCCTGAGCATGAAGAGAGGAGAATCCATTCCAGTGGGTGGAATGGAAATTACGGGGGATAAAGGAGTTTAGAAATTGCTTATTGAAAGTCAGTTTATTGCCATTAGCCTAACAGGCATTTCGTTTGAGCTAATACCTACGGAGAAACCACTTGTCATGACACGGAAGGCACTGCACTCAAAGCGTGACTCAGGTCACAGATCAGAAGAACAGACTAAGACGTTCCTATCAAGTCACAGTGATTGCAGCATTAAATCTGACGTGTTGCTTCAAAAGGAGAGCTGGGAGCCGCCCACTATACATTTTGGGTGGATTTGAGAAATAGCAAAAATNCTATACATTTTGGGTGGATTTGAGAAATAGCAAAAATATGAAGCTCCCTTTCCGAGAGCACCAAAGTAAACCTTATAACATTAGAAAATTAGACACTAAGTGGGAAGATTTAATTGTAAATGCAAGAATTATATCAAATCTCCAAAATTTGTAGGGAAGAAAATAAAACCAGGGTCGTCAG
>NW_023200555.1:0-1575 GCF_002007445.2 Ailuropoda melanoleuca
CAAGATACACAAGCCAACTCTTAACCAGAATAAACAGACATATAGATAAAAATACGTTAATAGTAGGGGACTTCAACACTCCACTATCAGCAATAGACAGAGCACCCATGCAGAAAATCGACAAACAAGGGCTCTGAATGCCATACTCGACAAGTTGGACCTCATAGATATATATAGAACACTACACCCCAGAACCAAAGAATACTCATTCTATNAGAACACTACACCCCAGAACCAAAGAATACTCATTCTATTCTAATGCCCATGGAACATTCTCAAGAATGGACCATGTTCTGGGTCACAAAACAGGTCTCAACCGATACCAAAAGACTGAAATTATCCCCTGCATATTCTCAGACCACAACGCTATGAAATTGGAACTCAACCACAAGTTAAAATTTGGAAGAAACTCAGACACTTGGAGACTAAGGACCATCCTGCTCAGGAATGATTCGATAAACCAGGAAATCAAAAATCAATTTAAACCATTTATGGAGACCAACGAGAATGAAAACACAATGCTCCAAACCTATGGGATACTGCAAAGGCAGTCCTAAGGGGGAAATACATAGGCATCCAAGCCTCACTCAAAAGAATAGAAAAATCTAAAATGCAGTTTTTATATTCTTATCTCAAGAAGCTGGAACAGCAACAGAGGGACTGGCCTAATCCACGCACGAGGAAGCAGTTGACCAAGATTAGAGCAGAAATCGATGAATTATAAACCAGGAGTACAGTAGAGCAGATCAACAGAACTAGAAGCCGGTTCTTTGAAAGAATTAATGAAATTGATAGACCACTGGCAAGACTTATCCAAAAGAATAGAGAAAGGACCCAAATTAATAAAATTATGAATGAGAAAGGAGAGGTCACGACCAACACCAATGAAATTGGAAGGATTATTAGAAACTTTTATCAACAGCTTTATGCCAATAAATTAAGCAATCTGGAAGAGATGGAGGCCTTCCTGGAAACCTTTAAACTACAAAGACTGAAACAGGTAGAAATTGATTTTTTAAACAGGCCAATTAATTATGAAGAGATTGAGTCAGTCATAAACCACCTTCCAAAAAACAAAACTCCAGGCCCAGACAGTTTTCCTGGGGAATTCTACCAAACATTCAAAGAAGAAATAATACCTATTCTCCTAAAGCTATTTCAAAAATAGAAACAGAAGGAAAGCTACCAAACTCATTCTATGAGGCCAATATTACCTTGATCCCCCAACCAGGCAAAGACCCCATCAAAAGGGAGAATTACAGACCGATTTCCCTAATCAATATGGATGCCCAAATGCTCAACAAGATACTGGCTAATAGAATCCAACAGTACATTAAAAGGATTATCCATCATGACCAAGTGGGATTCATCCCTGGGATACAAGGGTGGTTCAACATTCACAAATCTATCAGTGTCTTAGATTTTATCCAGAAAGAAAAATTCAAAAATCATATTCTCTTAATAGATGCAGAAAAAGCATTTGACAAAATACAGCATCCTTTGTTGATTAAAACCCTTCAGAGTGTAGGGATAGAGGGTACATTCCTCAATCTCATAAAAACCATCTATGAAGAG
>NW_023200556.1:0-3199 GCF_002007445.2 Ailuropoda melanoleuca
CGCAGAAGGGACCCGGGGGCGGGTTTTCGAATGACGGCTTGGGTCCGCTGGGCTCCTGGGTCCCTAAATGAAACAGCCAACCTGCCTGCCCGCGATTATATAAAAGAGTCGCCTCCGCCCGCGGCGCCAGGGGCGTAGCGGGGGAAGGGGTTGGCGAGGGGCGGGCTGGGCGGTTGTTTTCCCGGCTTTCCGAGTTCCCCCACCCAACTGCGGGCCGCTGGGCTGGACGGGGACCGGGCCCCGGACGTCTGGGTCCTGAGGGCCGCTCGCGCCAGGGTCTGCGTGGCTCCGGAGGGGCAGCGATGGGGAGTGGGGAGGCTTTGGCTCAACCCAACTTTTTTCCCTGTCCATTTCTCCCACTTCCTCCCCGGTCGTGGGAGAGGTCCGGCGGGGGACGGGGGAGGGGGAGGAGGGGACGAGCGGTGAGAACAGCCTGACCCGGCCCGGCCGGCTGCCCGGCTGCACACAGTAGGCTCCTGGGGAGGGCTGGCTGGTGCGATCCGCCGCGTGGGGGGCTCTGGGCCTCGGTTTCCCCTTCCTCCTTCCCTTGGACGGAGAGGGCTGACACCTGCTTAAGAGCCGCCTTTTACTGAGCGCTTCTCGAGTGGTTGGCTCTGTCCGGGGTCCTGTTTACCTCCATTCTAACATCTAATCGCATTATACTCATTTATTGCTACTATCATTACCACCACTACCTTACAGGCAGGAAACTGGCACTGCCTTGGGTGAAGTGGGCTCAGTCTGTCCTCCTCTGACTTCAAAGCTTCCCACCGCCCCTTGTACTTTATTACTTCTACGCACAACATATTAAAGGCGCCTTTCAACTCCCAAACGGGTTGAATCGGCTTTTGTAATAATAATTTGGCTTCAAGGGGAAACCCGGGAGGCCCCCAGAGGGGAAGTGACAGCCCCAGGACTTGCAGCCTGAAACCAGCCCCCAGTAGGTGGGAAGGGACTGAGGGAGGGGCCACGTAGGTCCCCGGTGAGGGTGGAACCCAGGGACTTTGCTCTAACGACCCTGCCTAGGACATAAGCCCTTCTTCCTTCCTTAAACCACCCTGCCACCAGCCTTGGGATTAGAAGGGCCAGGCAGAAAGACAATTTGCAGGTCTCAGGGTTGTGCCTGGACTCCTGCAGATAACTAGAGTTCCGTCCTTACTCCTCAATGGTCTCCCCGCTCACCCCAAGCTCCACCCACTCGGCCAGTACAGGGGTGACTCGGTTTCCCCTCCTGTGCCACCTAGCCTCGAATATCCTGCCCCGTTTCTCTACAGTTGATAACCTGATTCAGAAGGGTAAGGGAGTGCATAGAGAAGATTGGCATTGAGTCTAACCCTCAACACGCCCTGAAAAGAAGCAGGAGTTATATAATTTCCATCTTACATATGAGCAAACTGAGGCCCAGGGAGGCACCATGAACAAGGATGTCAAATGCAGCATTCACCTGGCTCTGGATCCTGCCAGAAGGGCTGGGAATGGGTCCCTCAGGATATGCCAAGATGGCAGACCCCGACCTTCCATGCTCAGTCCTGTCCCTGACGTGGAAACAGTTGAGGGAGGCAGAGCTTTGTCCTGACCCCCATTCCTCAGTCCCTACTCCTTTCCCTCTCCTTCCCAAAATACCCAAGTAGATACTATTTTAAAAGCTAATAGGGTTATAAAAGACTGAGTTACTGTGTGACCTTGGGCAGATTACTTAACCTCTCTGATCCTCAGAGTCCACTGCAGAGAATAATGATAGAGACTTCCTAGGGTTCTAACGAGGGAGACACACGATGGTACATATAATTAAATATTTATTTATTTATTTATTTATTTATTTATTTATTTATTTGAGAGAGAGGCAGCAATAGCAAGAGAGAGCATGAGCAGGGAGGGGCGGGAGAAGAAGGCTCCCTGCTGAACAGGAAGCCCGATGGATGTGGGACTTGATCCCAGGACCCTGAGATCACGACCTGAGCCGAAGGCAGACACTTACCCAACCAAGCCACCCAGGCGCCCTACATATAACATTCTTCAACAGCACAGTAGGGCAGGAGAGAAGTCCTCCATAAGCCATAGACATTATTATATTGATGTCATTGCTACTGTTTGGGCCATACCCCCCGTTCCTGGCCAGGGCAGTGATGAAGCCCACATTTCAAAGATGAGAAGTTCACACACACACTCAATGCATTTTTTACTTCACCGGCAAGACCCCCATAAGGTGCTGGGCGAAAGGGGTCTCAGAGCCTCTCAAGACCAGCTCCATCTCAGCAATAAAACAACATGAAAATCAACAAATACTTGGCCCTTGCCCCAGAACAAATTTGTTCCGGGGTGGATTTCTAAAATTCCACCTTTGAATGCAACTTTAGTACCCCTGTGTAGGAGGGATTATCCTCCCTGACCGACAGGACGATTGGCGCAGAGACCCAGAGAAGGCTCATAACTTGCCAAAGACATACAGCGAGTGAATGGATGGACTTGAATTTGAGTTACGTTGTCTAGGCTGCAAATTTATATATTTTGAGTGGATAATTCTTGTCCCCATAAGTAGGGGTTGCTTCTGGGGTGGAGAAGCTGGAGGGGTGGGGGGCAGAGTCAGAGACCTTCTGTTCTCTGTCTTTGATCTTTTGAATTTTGCATCACAAAATTTTTTTAAAGTCATCTCCACGCCCAGTGTGGGGCTTGAACTCAGGACCCCAAGATCAAGAGTCACAGGCTTTCCTGACTGAGCAGGCCAGGCGTCCCGATGCATATATCATTTATAATGAAATTTAAAATAAAGTCACATTTCTTAACTTGCGTGCTTCAGAGAACACCATCAAGAAAGTGAAAGAAAAACCCATGGAAGGGGAGAGAATATTTGCAAATCACAGATATGATCAAGGTCTGCTGTTCAGAATATGTAAAGAAATCTTAAACCTAACAATAAAAACAAAATAACCGATTCTTTTAAATGGGCAAAGGATTTGAATAGACACCTCTCCAAAAAAGATACACCAAAAAGAAAAAAAAATAGATACACACACACAAAAGTTGCTCAACATCATTAGTCATTAGGGAAATGCAAATCAAAACCACAGTGAGACACCAGCTCACCCCTGCTAGTAGGGGCTGAATCAAACAGGCAGACAGCAGCAAGTGTGGTGGGGGTGGGGAGAGACCGGGGTCCTGCTGTCCCGCTGGCTCTGGCGGAGTGCACCAGGACCCCGCT
>NW_023200557.1:0-655 GCF_002007445.2 Ailuropoda melanoleuca
GGGGGTAGGGTGGGGGCGGGGAGCGGCCGGCGAGGCGCTGGGGCCGCCGCGAGGGGCCGCGCGGCCGCCGGGAACCGGAGGGAGGGGCGCGGGGACGGAGCGCGGGCAGCTTGGGGGGGACCCCGCTCGGGAAGAGGGGCCCCTTTGTTCAAGCTGCAAGTCCCGGGGCGCCCCGCACTGCCAGCCTGGGCCGGGGAGCAAGCCAAGTTGCAAGGTCGCGTGGCCCCCAAGACGCTGGGGATTGACCCTGGTCTACAGGGGTCTCAGCTTGGGGGACCTGTCTGGAGCGAGCCGGCGGCCTGGGGCACACTTTCAGGCCTTCAGCGGGCGCCCGGGGGGCCCGCAGAAATTTTAAAATAATTTTTGAAAGTGCGGCGTGGTGCCCTTGCGAGAGGGAAACGGCGCCCGCGCCCAGGGGGAAGGGGGGGCCCCCAAGTTTGAATTCCTGGGGCTCTCCCCAGANCCCCAAGTTTGAATTCCTGGGGCTCTCCCCAGAGCCTGCAACGAGCTCTGGACCCCCGGCCTGGGTAAAGGGCCGCCCGAGGGTCATTTTCAGGGGTTTTTTATGTACCCAGTTATTTTTTTTATATTTTTAAATATTTTTTGAAAAGATGACGTCTGGGGAAATGCGCCGCGGCGGCCTGGGACGCCACCT
>NW_023200558.1:0-1461 GCF_002007445.2 Ailuropoda melanoleuca
CTACCAGCTCCAGGGCTGTCCCCCGGCCCGCACCACGTGTAGGGCGCCCACCGCCAAAGAGCCCGCTCGCCTGGCCATCTCGGGGCCGTTCCCTCTCTCCTCTCCCGAGAGGCCGCGCCGTCAGCGGCCGGGCCCAGCGGCCCTCGTCCGCGGAGCTGGGTGCGCAGCCGGGTGAGGCCCCGCGCACTCAGCGGCCGGCTTGGGGTCTCTGCGCTCATCCGGCGCGCAGGGGCCCGACGCTGCGGCCCATCTAGGCCAGGGCGCGGCGGCTTGGGGGTGGCGGTGGAGATAGCGCGGCGCAGTCCCCTCCGCGACTCCGTGGGCCGTGCCAGGCGCCGGGCCGGCCAGGCGGAGAAGGGGCGGCTCCTTCGGGCAAGGCTCGTCTCTCTCACGCTGCGGTCCGGAGGCGGGGACCTGGAGCGGGAGCAGGGCGCAGGGCCGCGGGGACAAGGAGGGGGCGGGCACGGGGTTGGGGGGCGCACGGAGCGGCCGGGGAGGTCCCCGGGCAGGTGCAGCAGCCGTCCCCGGAGCGCAGCGCCCGCGCGGCCGAGCCTCTCGGCGCCCCGCGCCCGGGCCGGCAGATATCCGAGAGCCGCGGAGCCGCCCCCCGCGTCAGCGCCCGCAGATTGGCGGAGACGCAGCCCCGCGAGTCACTGCCAGGCCCGAGCCGACTCCGCTCCCTCTCCTTTCTCCTCCCCTCGGCCGCGCCCCGCGTTGCCTCTGCAGCTCCGGGCCCGCTAAGGAGAGGGCGCCTTCCTCCTTCGGTTGCCGAAAGAAGACGGAGAGACCCGAGAGACGAAGGCCGGAGGGCTCGGGCGCGGCGAGCCGGCTCCTGCAGGACTGGGAGCGCGCGCGGGCGCTGTCGAGGGCGGCTCTCCTGCCAGGCCGCTGTACGCAGGACCTCCGCCCGCCCGGGGCCGGCCGCCGCCAGCTGCAGCCTCCGGGCTCCTCCCCAGATGAGCCGAGGGCCAGAGCCCAGGCCAAGTCCCTCCCCAGAGCCGCTGGGCGTCTGCGCCGCCGGATGCGCTCCCCGCCCGGCGGCGACCTTGTGCCCCTCCCGCGCGCCCTGCTGCAGGCGAGGGAAAGAGGGGGCGACGGGGCGCCCCCGCCGGAGAGGCGAGAGGAGCTCGGTATTTCGCCCAAATAGCAAATCCGGAGGGAACGCTGGAGCAGCTCCTCCACCGGGCTGGGGCCCCACCCCACCCCAAGGGGACACGCCTGCGCCTTAACTCTGGTGGCGCGGGCGCCCCCGTGCTAGGATTCGCTTGGCACTGACAGGTACCTGGTGTTTGCCTTGGCCGTGGCTTGTGTGTGTGTGTCTGTGTGTGTCTTTTGCTTCGCTAGATGTGCAAAATCAGCCACCCTGACCCAGGGGCGTGGCACTTCTACATGGCCTCTTCTGGGCCCCCAGCCGCCAAGAGGGAACAGTAATATGCACGTCAGTCTAAAGTCCTGGTGAGA
>NW_023200560.1:0-3822 GCF_002007445.2 Ailuropoda melanoleuca
TTTTTTTTTTTTTAAGATTTTATTTATTTGTCAGAGAGAGAGAGAGAATGAGAGCACAAGCAGGGGGAGTGGCAGGCAGAGGGAGACCCAGGCTCCCTGCTGAGCAAGGAGCCCGATGCAGGACTCAATCCCAGGACCCTGGGATCATGACCTGAGCCGAAGGCAGATGCTTAACTGACTGCACTACCCAGGCGTCCCTGGAAGTTTTATTTTTAAGGTTAATGTTACCGTTACTATTTAAGTGGGCAAGCTCTATTTTCAGAAGGAAGAGGAAGGAACTTCTGGAAGTCTGTTACATATTTCAGATCATGATGGTTTCCCCGTGCACTCAATGAAGGTGAGTTCTGGTGTTTGCCCAATGAAAACTTTTAGCCATTCTTGGTTTAGCCAACTGTTAGTGATCTAATAATACCACAAAGTGGGATAAGGAGGAGCGTGGAATCCTCTTGTTAACAGACTGTTAAGAAAATAGGACTTTTGGGGGCACCTGGGTGGCTCAGTCAGTTAAGCATCCGACTATTGGTTTCAGCTCAGGTCGTGATCTCAGGGTTGTGAGATCGAGCCCCGCATTGGGTTCCGTGTTGGGTGTGGAGCCTGCTTAAGTTTCTCTCTCTTCCTCTCCCTCTGTTCCTCCCCCACTTGTGCTCTATCTCTCTCTCTAAATATATATTTATATAAAGAGTTTCAGTGTGATCAGGAAGGGGAAAATACATTGGATAATCACCCAAATTTTCTTACTCTTTTTAAGTGAATGTCCTATGAAAGTGCAATCCACAGAGCTCTTCAGATAAGCCTAAGGTTTGCTTTCTGAAGATGTTTTTGTGTCTCAAAGCACCCACATGTGTAAGAATCTCATATTTTTGCTTGTCTTTCCCACAACCCCTTCTGTGGGAATCCCTGCTCCCAGGCTCTAGTATAAGGCGGTAGACCCTACCTCCTTACCCTAAGTGAGTCAGTATATAAACAGAAAGGTGTAGGGCGCAACCCATAGGATGGGAAAAAGCCTGGATGCCAGGCTAAGGCATGAGGACATGGATGATTTCTGGCTAAAGGATGGATTTGATTGGTCCCCAAACCAGACCCACTGCCTCTGTTGCGATCCCACGTGTGATTGTGTGAAATTGCAACCTGGCAAAAAAAAGTAGGCTGTCCTCAGGGAGGTAACTGATACATAGAAGGGAGTGGGGGTGGGAGAAAATGGCACAATGTACCAATACGCTGGCCTCTCCCCACTGGGGCTGTGGGAGCTATACCAGTAACCGGGATAAAGTGGCAGGTCTAGTTTTCTACCTTCTCCCAGAGTTTGTTAAACAAGGAGAAGGGCAGGCTGCATGGGGTCATCCACATGCTTACATCATCAGGAGAGCCAGGGTCCCCATGCCCTTAGTGGCGTTTGCCATCTTAAATAAACAGCACAAGAACAAAGTGGTGTTACTTTAGCGTTCATGAACATGCCTTTGTCTTCAGCTGAAAAGCTGGTACAAACAGTCTAAAGCAAACAGAATCGTTCCAGAAAAGCAGCTCCTGTTGGCATTCTCACTGGAAAACTCTGCACAGGTCCTCCTAACAGTGGAGACTTCTGACACCCCCCAAGTGCCGGCAGGGCCACAGGAGGTGGGCATCTGGCTGGCTCGGGCACCTCATCACCCTTCTCTGTCCCCAGGCCAGTCCGAGTGCACCTCCCGAAAGGTCAGCTTTCCGTGTTTCAAGTTCTGCCTCTCCTTCAAAAGTGGGGATGGGACAGGCTGTAGTGAAAAACAAAACAAAACAAAACAAAAAAACAGAAGGTAGGAAAGGGAGAATTTAGCTTTTCCATAGTCCAAAAGGCAAAACCTGGAATTCAAAGAGGGGAAAGAAATGATAAAAAAGAAACAATGGCAAATTGAGATGGGTAGTGAGAAGCCTAGCTTAGCTCTGATAGCTTTTCTGCACACTTAAAAGTATTCTAACATAAAAAGGTTGTCAAAAAATAAAACTAAAAGACAAACAGGTCATCCTACCATGGCGATTAAAAGTCTTTGGAGTCTGGCATGCCTGGGTTTGAGCCCCTTTACCAATGACCTGAACAAGTCAACTTGCCCCTCTGGGATCTGGGTCAGCCAGTACAAAGGGTGCTCTCCGATGGGGGTACAGGGCAGAATGACCGAGATCAGAGGCCTGGCACAGAGGAGGGGCTAATAGTAGTAAACAAGGGCTACAAGGCCCTCAGCCTTGGAGTCACACAGAGTCCACCTTCTGACACCATCCTGTGGAGGCAGCCAAGCCCCTCTGCCCCCAAATTCCCTCCAGTCCTGGGAGAAGAGGCATCTAATACCCTCACCTGTGCCCAGAAATTAGATGATTTTTTGGTCAGGTGTGGAACCAAGAGAAAAAGATATATCATCTACAATGACTTTAGTAACCTGCAAATCTTTGTTTTAAAAGAATCCTGTATATTGATAACTATAATTCCTAATTATATGCAAAATGAATCTACATACAGCAACATATAAAGCAGTATAGCTCCCTGAATGTACGTCTCTGTTTTCAAACACAGCTATTATCAGGCTTTGCATAAGGAAATAGAGGCTTTCCTTTTCCTTGTAAAAAAAACCTCATTTTCTCAGTTGTTTATCAGAGCCAAGAATTAGTATCCTCCTTAGTCCTTTCCTTTGAATGTGAATCTTCTTCGTCCCTATACACACTAACTGTCCAAGCAGGGAGCAAGTTCACTTAAAAATTAAAAATGCGAGCATAATAAATTATCTTACTAGTTTATCTAATGTATATAATATGGAATAATACTGGCTTCAATTAACTCTCTCTTCAAAAGTAAGGGTACTATGCATGTCAGTATGGCCCTTTTTCCTTGAAAGTCTTCTAGCATTTCTTTGCTCAAGGAAGCAAAGGAACTGGGAAATAAGGTGTAAAAAGTGTTGAAGCATTCTGAATAACAAAGCACGAGGAAATTTTGGAGTCGCTAGCCAGAGTAGGGTTGGGAATAGAGGATGAGGAAAGTATCTGGAAACTGGACTCCACACTGAGAGAAACAGCCAGAGACCAGTGTAACTAAAGAGGAAATTTAGCCTTTGATTTAGGAGGGCATTTCTCTTTATGTTAGGATAGCATTTGACTCAGGCTTAAACAGATAGAACTTTTTTTTTCTCTCCATCTCTCTCATGATAGTGAGTGCAAAGTTGACAATTCGGGGATGGTCTGGCTGCTCTATAATGTCCTCAAGAACAGAGTCTTTCTGTTTTCCTTAGCCCATGCATTTTTTGTTAATGGTCACAAAGTGGCTGCTGTACCTCCAGGCATTACATTCAACTTCTGGGCAGGAAGAAGATGGAAGGGCAAAGGAGGAAGTCTATATTATGAAAGCCAAGACTTGCCCTTCTAGACAGAATTGTGTCACAGTCCTAGCTACAAGGGAGTCTGAGGAAGTGACTACTTTTAGTTGAGCATGTGAGCACCATAAATAAAATTGGGATTTTGTAATTAACAAAAAGGGGGAGTGGCTACTAGGAACTAAGCAGGTCTGCCACCATGTTGTCACTGCATGGGACCCCTAAGCTCCCCTGAACCTTCAGTAAAGTCTGCATCAAAAGACCTTGCAGGAGTGGTTGGGTGGTGGCAACAGATTGAGGGATTGAGCCCCATGGTCACAGGGACGCAGAGCAAATGAAGGAGCAGCCATGGCAGGTGAGCTAAAACTCAGCTCAAAATTCTCTGGGGAAGAAAAGAGCACAGAGCAGGATGTGAAGAGGAAAATTTAGAGCCTCAGGGAGGAGATGAAACAGGAAGTTGTGTCTGTTGGTCATTACTTTGTCATTATTGTTGATG
>NW_023200561.1:0-865 GCF_002007445.2 Ailuropoda melanoleuca
CCAAAGGCAAGAGAAACAAAAGATAAAATGAACTTGTGGTACTTCATCAAGATAAAAAGCTTCTGCACAGCTAAGGAAACAGTCAAAGAAAACTAAGAGGCAGCCCACGAAATGGGAGAATATATTTGCAAATGATGCTACAGATACAAGTCTGGTATCCAATATCTACAAAGAACTTCTCAAACTCAATACGTGAGCAACAAATAAACAAATCATAAAATGGGCAGAAGATATGAACAGATACTTTTCCAATGACGACATACAAATGGCTAACAGACACATGAAAAAATGTTCAAAATCATTAGCCATCAGGGAAATTCAAATCAAAACCACACTGAGATACCACCTTACGCCAGTTAGAATGGCAAAGATAGACAAGGCAAGAAACAACAATTGTTGGAGAGGATGTGGAGAAAGGGGATCCCTCCTACATTGTTGGTGGGAATGCAAGTTGGTACAGCCACTCTGGAAAACAGTGTGGAGGTCCCTTAAAAAGTTAAAAATTGAACTACCCTATGACCCAGCCATTGCACTACTGGGTGTTTACCCCAAAGATACAGACGTAGTAAAGAGAAGGGCCATATGCACCCCAATGTTCATAGCTGCATTGTCCACAATAGCCAANGCCACAATAGCTAAATCATGGAAGGAACTGAGATGCCCTTCAACAGATGACTGGATTAAGAATGTGGTCCATATATACAATGGAATATTACTCAGCTATCAAAAAAAACGAGTTCTCAACATTTGCTGCAACGTGGACGGCACTGTAGGAGATAATGCTGAGTGAAATTAGTCAAGCAGAGAAAAACAATTATCATATGATTTCTCTCATCTATGGAACATAAGAACTAGGAAGATCGGT
>NW_023200562.1:0-599 GCF_002007445.2 Ailuropoda melanoleuca
TCAAAGAAGAGCTCATTGGCTCGAAATGTCAATGAGTGCCCATGATAAAAAGTGCTGGGATGCGGTACGTACGGCCACAGACGTTTGGCCTCTTCCTGCATCAAGAGGCGGAGTCGTTTCCCCACCTGCGGTGGCGCAGGGGAGACCCCCAGAGCCAAGGGTTAAGAGGCCCTTTAGCCTGTGCTCCCTCGGCCCAGGAGGCCTGAAAGAAGCCTACGACGGAGAGCAAGTTGACAGAAAGCCCCAGCTGTTCAGCTACAGCCCCAAGGTCGACGCACAAACACCCAGCTGCCCCACAGCTTGCCGAGAAACATGCAGTGCGCTCCGTCACTAAGGTGTGGGCTGTCATGCCAGGCAGCAGCAGCTCACTGAATGACCCGAATGAGAGAGGACTCTGNGAGAGAGGACTCTGCGGTGGAGAGGGCTGACTTCCCCCAGCGTTCCCCAAAGCCACCGTCCTTCAGCTCCTTGGAACAGGCCGAGCGGAAGCGGCCGCAGACAGTGCCCACCTACAGCTCTCCATCCTTCGCTTCCATGGGAGCAACCAGACCCACGAAAGTCCATGGGGATTTCTGGGGAAATGGCACGTTACTGGTGAA
>NW_023200563.1:0-915 GCF_002007445.2 Ailuropoda melanoleuca
TCTGTTCATCATTTTTGGATCCATTTTGGGTTTTGTTTTTGTTTTTAATGTAGGCTCCAACACCCAGCCTGGGGCTTGAACCCGCAACCCTGAGATCGAGAGTCACATAGTCTACGAACTGAGCCAGACGAGCTCCTTTTTTAAATGAGCCAGAAGAATATTATCTCAGCTACATCAAAACTGGGGGGTCTTGGGATAATATCCCTTTTTTAAATTGGATCTCTCCCCTTACCCCGAATTTCCTTACGATAATTTTTAAACACACAGAAAAGTCAGATGTGTGCAACGAACCCTCGTATGTACCCCGCGTACCTAGGTTCTACTTGTCGAATTATCTCTCCCTCTAACTCATCTCTCTGTTCATCCACATTCTTTAATCCCACGTTGCTGCGGATTTCTCATGAGCCACCTGAGCAGACGCGGGGTTGGCAGTCGGGGCCAGCACACTGTGTGGAGCTGGGCGTTGGCAGGGTCTGTTCACACGCAGGTGACATTCAGCAGAAGCAAACAAGCGCAGAACCCACAGCCGCCGAAACCTTCCCGGGGACTGGACGGTGCAGAAGGCCTCGCACAGGAATGCCAACGCCAAGTACACAGCCCGCCGTGAGACGCTGTGGAGACCATCCCTGGGCACCTGTGGAAGCCTTAAGAAGAGAAGAGGAGATGGGAATTGAAAAGCAGATTTTCTTGACTATTTTGACAACNCCTATTTTGACAACCTAAAGCCCATTCCTTCTCCTACACGCACAGCCGCACACTCCTACACGCCCCCTACACGCACCCGACACACACAAACACACAGGAAGGGCTCCTGCCTCGGATATTCTTAGGGAACGCAGTTTCACTTGGATTTTTTCAGCGGGGCTCAAATTTCCTTTTTCCATTTGGGAAAAATCACATTTTCAAAACTGCTTT
>NW_023200564.1:0-1005 GCF_002007445.2 Ailuropoda melanoleuca
TTGGTAGCATTTGGGTCCCCTCTCTAATTTCAGGGATGCTCCACCACTCCTATATGGGGTGCCTGTCTTTATGTGTTAAGGAGGAAGGTGAGAGAGAGACCTTATTCTGTGGTCTATCATAAGCAAATACGGCATTTTCCCTGAACTCAGGTGTGCAGTAGGTTTTTTTTTTTAGGACAGTGTGGTTTGACTCAGACTAGCTGTGAAATATAGTGTTAAGTCTTCAGAGACTGAAGTATGAAGCCATATTGTCTGGAAACAAACAAGAAATCAAAAATATTATTCTGGAGATAATAGATTTAGTCTGTCTCTAAAAATAATGAATTGTTTGAAAAATATCTAAATGAAAAAATATCTAAATGAACGAAATAATCAGCTTGGAGAATATCAAGAGCCTTCTATTGTATTGATATACAGCTGATGATATGTACTGAGTGAATTGTATTTTCATTCTCTTGTACTTGGTTTGCCTGTAATTTTGCAACCATGAAGGGAATCACTGTGTCGGGCCACCTCCCTTTGCTTCATTGCCTTTGCTTTTTGTGGGCTCCTGCTTACACTCTGGTTGGGAACTACCTTCCCTTCTTAGGTATTTTCTTGTTCTTTTTAGTCTCAAAGGTCCATTAAGTAGGAAACACCTTATTATAGCTGCAAAGTGAGTGCGCTTCTTACTCACCCCCTGGCCTGTCACAAAGAGGGTCTGGTTTTCTGCANTGTTTCTTACTCACCCCCTGGCCTGTCACAAAGAGGGTCTGGTTTTCTGCAAAGACGATCCCCTTGCTACCCATATCACAGTGTGCTTGGATTACCTGCCAAGTGCTTGCTGTATAAATTATAGCTGCCTGGTGGGAGCTTTAATTCACATGCTTGATGTTTAAAAAAAAATATATTTTCAAGGTTGAACTCCATAAATCCAAGTTTTTTGACTGGGTTATATGTCTGCTCTCATTTTTCCTTTTCTTCTTCTTGTGTTTAGAATTAAACCTTCTTTTGTGGGAAAGGGAA
>NW_023200565.1:0-842 GCF_002007445.2 Ailuropoda melanoleuca
TTTACAATTTTATATAATAGTGTGTCCACTGTAATCACAGTTATGGCATAGAATATTTCCATCACTCAAAATGGTTCCTTTACCCTCCTATCACACCCTGCCTCTGACAACCACTCATCTACTTTCTATCACTATAGGTTTGCCTTTCTGGACTGTTATATAGAAGGAATCATACAATATGTAGTTTTTTTTCTGTTGGTTTTCTTTCACTTGTTCTGATATTCTTGAAATTCATCCATATTTTTGCATCTGTTACTGATTTGTTGCTTCACATTGCTGAGCAGTATTTCACTGTATGAATAGGCTTCATTTAGTCATTCGTCAGTTGATAGACATTTGGGTTGTTTTCAGATTTGAGTTATAATGAGTAAAGTTGCTATTGTTTCAAGTACAAGTCTTTGAATAAGCATACGTTTTTATTTCTTATGAGTAAACGTATAGAGTTGGAATTGTTGGATTATACTGTAAGTGTATGTTAACTTTATAAGAAACTGCCTGTTTCCCAGAGTAGCCACACTTTGGGCATTTCCATCAGCAATAGTTGAGTGTTCCTTTTACTCCACACACTTGCCAACACTTGATATTTTCCTCCAGTGGTGTGTGGTGACATCTCTTTGGAGTTTTAATTTGCATTTATCTAGTGACTAATGATCATTAGCATTTTTAATGTGCTTTTTTAATGAAGGGTCTAAGTCTTTTGCCTGTTTAAATTGGGTTGTTTGTATAACTCAAAATTTTTGTGTAACTCAAAAATTCTTATTTTTGAGTTACACAGTTTTCACATATTTCGAATGCAAATCCTTGATATGATAGATGTCTCCCAAATATTTGCTACAAGTTTA
>NW_023200566.1:0-4231 GCF_002007445.2 Ailuropoda melanoleuca
GTGACTGCCATGTAAAAAGGGTCAGATTCAGCCTTGAACCCATTATACTTTGATCCTGTTTTTATTTATTTATTTTTATTTTTTGTATATATATACTTAAATTTTATTTTATTTAAATTTGATTAATTAACATGTCATGTGTTAGTTTCAGAGGTAGAGTTCAGTGATTCATCAGTTGCATATAACCCCCAGTGCTCATCACATCACGTACCCTCCTTCATGCCCATCACCCAGTTACCCATCCCCCCACCCACCTCCCCTCCAGTAACCCTCAGCTTGTTTCCTAGTGTTAAGAGTCTCTTACGGTTTGTCTTCCTCTCTTTTCATATTATTTGTACCCCCTCCTCTTTTTAAAGTAACTCTTGGTCTTCTTGCAAGGCCTCTTCCCATGTAGAAAAACCGATCTAAAGGCAGCAACTTAGTGATTAAATGTGTACACTCTGGAGCCAGACTCTCCGAGACTAAGGCCTGCTCTGTCACCTAACAGCTACATAAACTAGAGGGTAACCTACGCTCCTATGCCTCCATCCCCTCATCTGTATAATGGGGCTGTTGCCAGGCTGGAATAAGCTAATGTATGTAAAGAGCTATGGATGCACCGCCTCAGTGCATAACACGCAGTAAGCGTGCAGGACATAAGAATCCATGCCTCTTGGGCGCCTGGGTGGCACAGCGGTTGGGCGTCTGCCTTCGGCTCAGGGCGTGGTCCCAACATTATGGGATCGAGCCCCACATCAGGCTCCTCTGCTATGAGCCTGCTTCTTCCTCTCCCACTCCCCCTGCTTGTGTTCCCTCTCTCACTGGCTGTCTCTATCTCTGTCGAATAAATAAATAAAATCTTTAAAAAAAAAGAATCCATGCCTCGGTTGGACAGCTGACCAAAAGGACAGCTGACCAAAAGGACAAGTTCCCTGTGACAGCCACATTTCAAGCATTGCTTCCTCTGTTCCAAAGCAAATCCTGAGGCCAGGCCCAACATCTGTCCATTGCAGGAGGGACTGTGAGAATATTTGCTGAACAATAATCCTAACTATCTGATGGTTTAACTTTACAGGACTCATTTTTGCCTGCTGTGAAAGTTAAAAAGGAGTCCCCATCAGAGAATGTGTGACAGATACAAGGAGATAAAGCACGTAAATGGCTCAGTTCATTGACTGGGATGCGGTACCCACAAAGTTTAGCTCATTAATGTTATTACTGCGGTTATTACGGAGGGAGCAAAGTAACGGCATCAATAGTAAAATAGAAAGACCTACCTAATCCAAAACTCTGTTTCATGAGAGAATCACCACATAGAGCCTCTACAGTTTCAAAGAACTTTCAAAGAATTAGAATATGATAAAATATACTCAGTGACAAAACTGAACGGAATATACTATGATAATTTGTTGATGCACACAATATTTGGAATTCCTCGGTTATCATTGTACTTCACATATTTGAAAGTGTAACTTGATGGAGATGTTCAGTACATGAAATGTTGATGAGGCCAGCCCGCACTGGAAACAGATAGTTTTCCCGATTCTCTTAAAGTACAGTGTAATAGTAAATACAGAATTTTTTTGAAGCAAACATTAAAGCAACACAAGAACAGTACTATGATGACTTTAAAAGTATTATAAACCCATTGAAAATCCAGGGCACCTGGGTGGCTCAGTTGTTAAACGTCTGCCTTCGGCTCAGGGCCTGATCCCAGGTCCCTGGGATCTAGCCCCGCATCAGGCTCTTCTGCTGGGAGCCTGCTTCTTCCTCTCCCACTCCCCCTGCTTGTGTTCACTCTCTCACTGGCTGTCTCTCTCTCTGTCAAATAAATAAATAAAATCTTAAAAAAAAAAAAAAGAAAATGCGACAGAGAGAGTAAGAACGCAGTATATGGCTTTTTACTAAGAGGGAAACTGAGGCAGGGAACTGGATGATTCCAGTTAGTGCTGAAGCCAAAGATCCCTTTTCACTTCCTCACTGTAATCCCAGTGGGTCGGTGCTTTGAATGTTACCATATCCAGAGGCAGAATCCGTGGGACTACTGGATTCTGCCTTTTGCTTGATTTACGGATAACTTCGGAGACCCCAATCCTGCTCAATGAGCCCCCGGGGATGGCGGAGCATTAAGAAGCAGAGTAGCGGGGCATTCTAAAACCAGCGCCCTGAGGACTGGAGGAAGGTGCTTCTGGGTAGAGACCAGGAGTCTTTAGCATTCACAGTGGCTGGACATCCCTGTAGGAGTCCTAAGGAACTCCGGAATAAGTCACAGCACCAGCAACCGTGCGCCTGACCTCCCGAGAGGGAATGAGTGACACCTGGTGTTTATCAGAGAATGACGGATGTGTCTGCGTTCAAGTGTCTGGCAAAACAAAGACAAAAGGAGTTCACAATTAGCTCTAAGTTCCTATGTTTGGAAAAGGCATTCACTTATCAAGTGAGATGAAACTCCTCACCAAGGGAAGTTTGCGCCAGCACGAAATGCAAACTGCGGTCTGGAATCCCCTGAGGAGGGAGCGTTCACACCATCCACCCTGTTTAGAACCCATTTGGGCAGAATGGGGCTGTATCAGACTTCAGGCCGAATTTATATTAGGAAACAGAGAGTGCAGTTTTTAATAAAAATAAAATAAAACTTAAATGGCACAGGAGTCTCCTTAGATTTAAAATGGTCCCCATAAAGTAACTTTTGATGATCTAATTGGAAATGAATCAGAACATATAGATTAAATTTCCTTGAAAAACACATTGTCTTTTGTATATTTTTTATTACATTTTCATTTCTAATATCCTGAAGTAGGCTCCAGAAAAAATTAAAAAGAAAGGAAGGGTAACGGAAACATGTATTCAGCTCTGAGCATGATGTTGTTTCATATTTTCAGTAAGAAAGAGAAATTGAAAAAAAATTAAGCTGGTATGAGTCTTGTTATACAATACATCCTGGGGACTTTGTCCTTGAAAACAGGATGGATTTGGATTATAACAGCAAAACAAAACAAAAACTGGTTAATGTATAAAATTCATGCACGATATTTTTAAAACATATAAATGACCCTCTTCATTAAAGGAACATACTTTCAAGAGATTCCTTTACATAATGGCACTTTTGAATACTATTGTATGATAGATTGAGATATAATTTCAACTTGAAACCAGGTTTCAAAAGGTAAAATAATGCTTACTAGAGGAATTTTCCTAATAAAATAATAATCATCAAAGGACTTTAAAAAGAGAGACTTATGGAAAAAAAAAGGGATGTATCATCAATATAGACAAAATGTTAACTCAGTTAAGGAACACTATGCATTATCTCAGGTTATCCCATAATGAGCATGTTGTGTTATCTATCATTATCTCTGTTTTACAGAATGGAAATCTAAGCTTATGGAGGTAAAGAATTTGCCCAGGTTTGCATACTAATTCTCACCTCATGCTATTACCACCCCACCACATGGCTTTTCTTCTTTGATTTAGTCCCTTTATTTGAGTAGAGTATAAACTCTAGCAGTTTCTTCAAAAAAGGGGTGTGGAAGGTAAATTATTGAGCTTTCCATGCATGAAACAATTTTGTATTGCCTTACATGTGATGGATAATTTATTTGGGTATAGAATTCTAGGTTGGAAACTGTTCTTCAGAATTTTGAAAGTGTTGTGCTTTTTTTCTACCTTCTATCCTTCCACTGAGAGAATTACAAGGTTGATCTGATTTCTGATCCTTTTTGTGTGACCTTTTATTTTTTCCTCTCTGGTAGTTTTTGGTATTTTTATTTGTTCCATTGTTAGCACTATTCATGGCAACACATCAAATTGTTTATCCTTTTTTCTTCTTTGTCCCAGGGACTTTGTAGGCTTCTTTAATGTGAAAATTTGTGCCCTTGACTCCTGAAAAACATTATTTAACTGCCTTGTTAATGATTTTCTCCTTCTTTTTTTTTTTTCTCTGTTCTGCATGTTTAGAAATTTTATTTCTGGTGATACTGGAGTTCCTGAGCTGCTTCTTTATTTTTCTTTTGTTCTTGTATTTTCTCTTTGTCCTTTTTTTCTACTTCATAGAAATTCTTTGTCTCACAATCCTTTTTTTTGAATTTTTTCTTTTGACTAATTTTGTATAGACATGTAAAATTTCTGAGAGTTCTTGTTTGTTTGTTTGTTTTCTCATTGTCTTTTCTTAATGGCATTCTGTTCTTGTTTCCTTAGATGCCATATCTTTTTGAATTTTTCTGGGAGTGTTAACAATAGCTTTGTGTGTGTG
>NW_023200566.1:8786-10517 GCF_002007445.2 Ailuropoda melanoleuca
CTTGTTTCCTAGTGTTAAGAGTCTCTTACGGTTTGTCTCCCTCTCTTTTCATATTATTTTCCCCCCTCGTGTTTTTAAAGTAACTCTTGGTCTTCTTGCAAGGCCTCTTCCCATGTAGAAAAACCGATCTAAAGGCAGCAACTTAGTGATTAAATGTGTACACTCTGGAGCCAGACTCTCCGAGACTAAGGCCTGCTCTGTCACCTAACAGCTACATAAACTAGAGGGTAACCTACGCTCCTATGCCTCCATCCCCTCATCTGTATAATGGGGCTGTTGCCAGGCTGGAATAAGCTAATGTATGTAAAGAGCTATGGATGCACCGCCTCAGTGCATAACTCCCAGTAAGTGTGCAGGACGTAAGAATCCATGCCTCTTGGGCGCCTGGGTGGCACAGCGGTTGGGCGTCTGCCTTCGGCTCAGGGTGTGGTCCCAGCGTTATGGGATCGAGCCCCACATCAGGCTCCTCCGCTGGAAGCCTGCTTCTTCCTCTCCCACTCCCCCTGCTCGTGTTCCCTCTCTTGCTGGCTGTCTCTATCTCTGTCGAATAAATAAATAAAATCTTAAAAAAAAAAAAAAAGAATCCATGCCTCGGTTGGACAGCTGACTAAAAGGACAAGTTCCCTGTGACAGCCACACTTCAAGCATAGCTTCCTCTGTTCCAAAGCAAATCCTGAGGCCAGGCCCAACTTCAACGTGCCGGGGAAATACATCTGTCCATTGCAGGAGGGACTGTGAGAATATTTGCTGAACAATAATCCTAACTATCTGATGGTTTAACTTTACAGGACTCATTTTTGCCTGCCGTGAAAGTTAAAAAGGAGTCCCCATCAGAGAATGTGTGACAGATACAGGGAGATAAAGCACGTAAATGGCTCAGCTCATTGACTGGGATGCGGTACCCACAAAGTTTAGCTCATTAATGTTATTACTGCGGTTATTACGGATGGAGCAAAGTAACGGCATCAATAGTAAAATAGAAAGACCTACCTAATCCAAAACTCTATTTCATGAGAGAATCACCACATAGAGCCTCTACAGTTTCAAAGAACTTTCAAAGAATTAGAATATGATAAAATATACTCAGCGACAAAACTGAACGGAATATACTATGATAATTTGTTGATGCACACAATATTTGGAATTCCTCGGTTATCATTGTACTTCACATATTTGAAAGTGTAACTTGATGGAGATGTTCAGTACATTAAATGTTGATGAGGCCAGCCCGCACTGGAAACAGATAGTTTCCCCGATTCTCTTAAAGTACAGTGTAATAGTAAATACAGAAGTTTTTTGAAGCAAACATTAAAGCAACACAAGAACAGTACTATGATGATTTTAAAAGTATTATAAACCGATTGAAAATTCAGGGCGCCTGGGTGGCTCAGTTGTTAAGCGTCTGCCTTTGGCTCACGGCCTGATCCCAGGTGTCTGGGATCGAGCCCCGCATCAGGCTCCTCTGTTGGGAGCCTGCTTCTTCCTCTCCCCTGCTTGTGTTCACTCTCTCACTGGCTGTCTCTCTCTGTCAAATAAATAAATAAAATCTTAAAAAAAAAAAAAAAGAAAATGCGACAGAGAGAGTAAGAACGCAGTATATGACTTTTTACTAAGAGGGAAACTGAGGCAGGGAACTGGATGATTCCAGTTAGTGCTGAAACCAAAGATCCCTTTTCACTTCCTCACTGTAATCCCAGTGGGTCGGTGCTTTGAATGTTACCATATCCAGAG
>NW_023200567.1:0-161 GCF_002007445.2 Ailuropoda melanoleuca
ATTCGGCCAAAACCCGCTTCAAAGGAAATGCTTGCTCCCTGGGGAAATCCTGTCAAATCTGCTGGCGGCAAAGGTACGAAAAGGCCCAAAACACGTCCGTCAGATACAACACCGTACAGGGACCGTCTTAGCACTATCATCACCCTTCGTGAATGGGGAAA
>NW_023200567.1:379-532 GCF_002007445.2 Ailuropoda melanoleuca
CCAGCGAACAGCAGCCTTTTCACTGGGGACCCCAATTCCACATTGGGTGTAGGGGCCGGGGGAGGATCCAGCCCTTAGAACCAAGGAACAAAGTGTGAGTGGAAAGCCCTTGAAGTCACGACGGCCTTATGGAAGGTGGAACAGGAATCAAGG
>NW_023200568.1:0-4589 GCF_002007445.2 Ailuropoda melanoleuca
GAAGAGCTTCCCAGGTCAGACTACATCAAAAGAGATATGTGACATGTGTATATTACTAAAGATATTTAGAGGACCTATCACAGCATGAAATTTAAACGATAATACAGGAATTAGAGCTTTTAGAAAAGGAGATACTCTGTGACATCACTTTTGTGTGACTGATTTTGACAGTTCAAAACTTTCTGAAACCAAACACAGCTGATCATGGAAAAAGCCCAAAGGCTTTTGAATCAAATGAAATTAAGCCTCCACACTGCTGGGAAGTAGATGCGTCTTAATCTTTTAGATTAGAAAAGAGTAAAATGGAGGCTGAAACATGTTAAATGAATTGCTCAAGGCCACTCATTAAAAGCATCACTGGCCTTTCTGAAGTATTTTATCAGATGAAAGTCAGACAAATTCCCTGATTTTACTATACCCATTGTGCTTAGCTGGTTAGTAGATACTTTCCTTTCTCTGGAAAAATTATAGATTTATTACTCTTTTGTTTGCAGTCTTGAGGGGATGAAGAGTGACAAAGGGCCCAGGTTTTTGTCTCACAGTATTTGAAATGTCTAGAAGCCACAAATCTTATCTGTCTTTTCCGCATACCAATAACACATTTGCCAAATTAATGTACTTATGATTACTGAAAAAAAAATTCTACTCCATCAACCAGAAAAATTTAGTGTGTCCTATTACTTTGTTGTTTCCCTCCACCCCTATACTTTGAAGAGAAGTTAGTTCTTTTTCCATAAGTCAGGGAATCTTTTTATTACTTTAACATATTAAGGGGGACTTAGGCCTTGTTAAATTTCCATGTTTCTGTTTAAAAGTACATTTCAGAATGACTGTAGATAGGCTTAATGTGACTCCTTATAGAGTATATTTTATGGCTTAACAGAGATGAAATATTGGGGCTTATTCATTATGGTTTATTATAAGAGGGACTTAGGTGACATACCCTACACAAGCATCCTAGGATAAACTAGTACTTACAACACTAGATCAAATGCTATGGTATACATTAGGATACAATTTCTATTAAGTTTTGAAACCTTTCTCTTCTTTAAGTAAAAATAATAGTCAGAGTTCTCCAAAATTACTCCTTTTTAAGAGACTTTGAAAGTCTTCTTAATAAGATGTTTATAATAATTTGGATTATTATATTTTTATATTTACAGAACCTGAATGTATTTTTCAGTTTTCCCAGTCCAAAAGTCCAAACATACTCAATCATCACTGCCTTGCTATAATAATCATGTGTGTGTGAAATAGATCCCAAATAAATTTTAGAAAATTCTAGTGAAACATCAAGTATTTGGACCGATATGCCATATTCATTGCAACATTATTATGAAATGGACAGAAAGTTATCTTTTTGCAACAACATAGTGGTAGTAAATCTCAATTCCCAACCAAGGCAACGTACCATTTCCAGCCTAAGTCTCAGAGTAGAGATACAGTAATCATTTCTCCCATTGAGTAATGGAGGCCTAAAAGTATTGAGGGAAATCCCAATCAGAAATTTTGCCATGATTCACATCAATATAATCTAGTGATATATAACATTTTTTATCTCTATCTCTGTAACATATTGCTCATAGGTCATATATCACTCAAGGAGACCCATATACAACCCATTTCCAATGAGTTAAGGGTCACATAAGTCTATCTACACCCCCAAATTACCCTTGAAATCATCTTAGAACCATAATCTGCATGTGAAAATGTAATATATCAGTGTTTTTACTAATAAGAAAACAGATTTAATATCTCATCAGATTCCATCTTCAATTTACATTATTGCAGATATTCTACTTTAAGGAGCGCCTGGGTGGTGCAGTCGGTTAAGTGTCCGCCTCTTGGTTTTGGCTCAGGTCTGATCTCGGGGTCATGAGATCGAGCACCAGGCCAGGCTCCATGCTCAGCTCAGAGTCTCCTTGAGTTTCTCTCTCCATATCCCTCTGCCTCTCCCCCCTCCATGCTCATTCGCTCTCTTCTCTCTCTCTTTCTCTCAAATAAATAAATCTTTAAAAAAAGAAAAAGAAATAAGCTGCATTTAAAATTTTTAAATTCACACCAACTAGACACCTCCAGTTAGCAAATGTCTCTTTACATCAAAGAAAATACAAAGCATTCTTTAAGCAGCTCTTATAGGAAAATAATAGTTTTTTGGAACTACAACAAATAGTTTGAATTAATAAAATATTTGAACTTAAAAAATTGTTAGTTGTATTTTCTGTGTTTTTGAATTATGTGATATTGAAAAATCTATATCTATCTATATAGTATTTGTGAAACATTGCTTTATGTACAAAATGTGAAGCATTATGAACTGGATAGAAAATTATTTTCAAGTATCCATTATTTTAAAATCAGTAGACCAAGTGATATGTAAATTGTGTTTATCTTTAGCAATTTGGCAAAGCAGTTTATAGATTAAGAAGTAATCTCATCCTTTGTCAGTAACCTGTGATCCATGTTTTGGTCATTTGTTCTAGTTATGTTCTATAAAGTCACCACAAACATTGCATCACCAAGTACTAGAATCATTGCCCATAGAGGAAATACAGGATTAGGCTCCTTGTGAGCCTCCAGTGCCAATGTTTCATCAACTGAGCAATACATATCCTTGTTTTATTTATATTTTTGTGTTATGACACCTTATTTAATATATATTGTCGATTAATTAACTTCAAATTCATGGCCAACAGCACTATAACTCATGGCTGAACAAAACTCATCTAACACATGTATGTTCTCCACAGGACACATCACAGCCTTCTTATGCTTAGGAACACGACAAGCACAGCAGCACTATGCTTGGGAACCAGTTTAAACAGCCAAGTCACTAACATAAAGCACAAAATGTGAAAAACATGGCACTAAATAGACTGCAAATGGACAGTTGTTTACAGTATGAAAGCTGAAACCAGAAGGCAAGGCATCACATTGTTCAAACTTAGCTGGAATATATGCCATCAGATGACTGGGTTTTTGCCACTCTGCATATGCACATGTCTACAACTGATGGGGAAAGCCCTACCCTTACAAGTATTGATTTTAGGGTTACAAATAACTTTTAGCCAGCAGGCAAATTCTAAATATAGAATCAATGAATAATGAGAATCGTCTGTTTATACACTGGAACTTCTACAAGTGATTTTAGTGACTTTTGTGCTTTTTTTTAACTCATGTATATGATAATTAAAAGTATTGTACGTCCTATAATGATGTAATTCAAGCATATATGAAGTGCTTTCACTAATGCCAGCACTAGTGCTAAAAATCCTACCTCAACTTTGGAGTAGATGTTAAATGTGATAAAACACAAGGCAAAAACAAGCCTGCTGCTCACTTACTAGAAAGAACATTATAACGTGCTAGAGATCATTATGAGATCACTTAAAAAGTATTTAAGTAAACTTGCTATCATAGCTGTATGTTCTGAGACTACATCAACCTAAGTTTATATTAATTTTTATTTGAAAACTCATCTTGAATAATTCATTTTTTCAACTATGGAAGGTCTCCAGAAGTGCATGCCTAACATATAACAGTCTTGTATATATGTAGACAAATCATTTCTACACCCTATGCTATATATATTTAATCATTTTTCCATTTATTCATTCAATAAACTTTGAGGATACCAGACACATAAGACATCACGCCTGTCTTTTTGAAGCACACAATCCAGTGATAAAGTCAAATAAATAAAATATAATAAAAATATATTATTGACTTATATGCACAAGGATCAATAGAAGAGACATCTATACAGAGTTGGTGGGAATAGAGTGGGAAGGGCAGAGGCAGAGGTCATATAAATGTTTCCAGAAGAACAAACATCTAGCTGAGCTCTGAAGAGAGAGTGAGAGAGGCAATGATTAAACAACAGAATGTAAAGGGATGACTGATGTAGGAAGCCAGGCACCAAGCATTAACAAGAACGAAATAAGAGCATGAATGGAAAACATGAAATAGAAAGAAATGAGGCTACAGAGGTAAACTGTATAAAGAACATGACAAATTATGCTTCCGTGATTGGTCAAAACGCTTAAATGAAATAATATAGGGAGGCACTGCTGAATTTGAAACAAAGAAGTGACACGTTGGTCGTGACAGTTTTAAAACATGGCCCCAAATTCTTTGACACCTGTCCCATTGAGTCAAAACTCTGTGACTGTGACCAATAAAATGCAGCAGAAGTGAGGCTATGCTAGTTGCCTTTGTAGCCAACAGCTACTTCCTGTGTCTGGGGACAGATGCTCTTAGAAACAAGCCACAATCCTGAAGGAACTCCAAGCAGCACAGAAAGGCCCATGAGGAGAGGAACTAAAGTCCCTGACCCTCCGCTGAGCTTCCAACCAGAACTGACTTGCCAGTCATGTAAATTGGCCATTTTGGAAGTTATTTCCCCTGTACTGCTTGAAGCAGAGATGGGTCTTTCTCTCCCATCCCTGACCAAATTGCAGACTTATAAGCTAAGTAAATTATTATTGACTTTAAGCCCCTGAATTTTGAGGTGGTTTATGATGTGGCAATTGATAATTAGAACAATAAGACTTGATTTTGCAAAGATGGCTCTGAAAATTTGCAGTATG
>NW_023200569.1:0-1177 GCF_002007445.2 Ailuropoda melanoleuca
GTCCAGCTCATGCTCGTGGGTCCCAAATTGTCCTTGCTTTCCCATTTTACAGCCCTTTATAACCACTGGCCGCCCCCCTCATTTCAGGTTCTAGCTGCAGATGCTAAGACAACAGCCTTAAAAGGTCCCCTTAACTGGCTCCGACAGTTGCATGAGACCAAACCAATTCCTTCACAAATAGTTTCACTGATACCTACATATACCCTTACCTCTGACTGATCCCTGACAGCAGAATTTGGTACTGCATGTGGAGTGGTTCCAGGGAATGGAATCGTAAAGCTGAACTCTTTCAATTGATTCTGGGCTTTCTGAAATTGGTTGTCTGTTCTGATTAAAGATATTAATGACTCTATTTCCAGTATTCACAGGAACACGGATAGTCGGTGGCACGCTCCGGCAAAACAGTTTACTCAGATTATCATCTGTACATACCTGTAATCAGATACCTAGAGAAGGCAAGGCTCTAGATAACCTAGTACGTGTGGCCACAGATGACTTTAGTAAAAATAAAGACTATAATGGAGGCAGTGGCTTGTTTCTAAGTGTGCTGGAGAACTTGGAAAAAAGAGAATGATAATCTCAAGGCTTGAAATTCCCCGCTCAAAGTCCACGTNAGCTCAAAGTCCACATAAGGAATCTGAACATTTCTATGGCTTCCCAAAACAAAACCCCGATCTCCTGTATACACAGCGAGGGCTAAAATTTCTGCAAAGCACACCCCAAGTCTCCCTTGAGTGTGGCTGAATTGCAGTGCAGATTGAATTGCCTCCCAGGGCCTCTTGTGGGCACTGACGAGAGAGGAATGGGATGCAGACAACTGAGATGGTACCACATGGGCAGGTTCTAACAAAGCACGCCAAAAACGACACTTCCTAGAATCTTCTTCCCAGTGTAGCTCCAGTTTGGAGACTGCTAACGAGAGCAATATCCACAAAGTTTTGCATGTGGATGTAAATATCCCAAACAAGCAAATTAAGAATTATTTGGATACTTTAGTGACTTAAAAAAAATNAGATGGTACCACATGGGCAGGTTCTAACAAAGCACGCCAAAAACGACACTTCCTAGAATCTTCTTCCCAGTGTAGCTCCAGTTTGGAGACTGCTAACGAGAGCAATATCCACAAAGTTTTGCATGTGGATGTAAATATCCCAAACAAGCAAATTAAGAATTATTT
>NW_023200570.1:0-993 GCF_002007445.2 Ailuropoda melanoleuca
TTCCTGTTTCAGTCTTGGTAGTTTATAGGTTTCCAGGAAGGCCTCCATGTCTTCCAGATTGCTTAATTTATAGGCATAAAGCTGTTGATAAAAGCTTCTAATAATCCTTCCAATTTCATTGGTGTTGTTTGTGACTTCTCCTTTTTCATTCATAATTTTATTCATTTGGGTCCTTTCTCTATTCTTTTGGATAAGTCTTGCCAGTGGTCTGTCAATTTTATTAATTCTCTCAGAGAACCAGCTTCTAGNAGCTTCTAGTTCTGTTGATCTGCTCTACTGTACTCCTGGTCTCTAATTCATTGGTTTCTGCTCTAATCTTGGTCAGCTGCTTCCTCGTGAGTGTATTAGGCCTGTCCCTCTGTTGCTGTTCTAGCTTCTTGAGGTGAGCATATAAAAACTGCATTTTAGATTTTTCTATTGTTTTGAGTGAGGCTTGGATGGCTATGTATTTCCCCCGTAGGACTGCCTTTGCAGTATCCCATAGGTTTTGGACCGTTGTGTTTTCATTCTCATTGGTCTCCATAAATTGTTTAAATTGATTTTTGATTTCCTGGTTTATCGAGTCATTCCTGAGCAGGATGGTTCTTAGTCTCCAAGTGTTTGAGTTTCTTCCAAATTTTTCTTTGTGGTTGAGTTCCAATTTCAGAGCGTTGTGGTCTGAGAATATGCATGGGATAATTTCAGTCTTTTGGTATAGGTTGAGACCTGTTTTGTGACCCAGAACATGGTCTATTCTTGAGAATGTTCCATGGGCATTAGAATAGAATGAGTATTCTTTGGTTCTGGGGTGTAGTGTTCTATATATATCTATCAGGTCCAACTCGTTGAGTATGGCATTCAAAGCTCTTGTTTCATTGTTGATTTCTTGCTTAGGTGATCTGTCTATTGCTGATAGTGGAGTGTTAAGGTCTCCTACTATTAGTGTATTTTTATCTATATGTCTCTTTATTGTGTTTAAGAGTTGGCTTGTGTATCTTGCTGCTCCCCTGTTGG
>NW_023200571.1:0-3831 GCF_002007445.2 Ailuropoda melanoleuca
CAGTCCCTAGCATGCGGTCTGTGTTGAGGGAATAAATGCAAAATGCCTCTCACGGAACCTAGAATGTAATATTAATGCTATCTTATTTTATGTTCAGAAAGTACTAAAAATGCAGTGAGCATTAACTACTAAAAAGGAAATGTTTTAGTTACTTCAAGTTATGGAAGGTTTTAAAATGAGTAAAACAGTGGGTGTGAAGAATCTCATGTTTCACTTTTATAATGACTTGTTATTTTTGAAATTCACAGTTTGGATAGTAAAAGAAATGAAAGAGTTTGAGTTCCAGTACTTTCCATGCTCTGCCACGACATCGCCGAATGTAGAATTCATTTGCAGACAGTTCTCCTTTTCCAGTTTTTGTGACCCAAAAAAAGAAAAATGTGAAGATTTTTCTTCCTATTGTTCCTGTTTACTGGTTTGGGGGAAACATTAAACATTATTTTTGGAAATCCAAATAGGTGGTTTGGGCCCGTGAAGTCAATGTCCACTGTGCAATTAGACTGACTCCAGGTGAAGCCTGTGTCTCTGTTCAAATCAGCAATCGAAGCCCTGGAATATTCTCAGCAAAGGGGAGATGTGGGCCATACCCTCATAACAAAACTTGTCTTTTCATTGAAAACTCACTTTCACCTGTCATGATACATCTATTGACTTTTTCTTTCCCCTAAAAGACATCCAAGTCTTCCAAAGGAGTCTGGTGGCCCCAGTGCATATATTCCCACCTGACTTTCCAGAAAATTCCAAAGACTCACTCTTAATAGATATACCCCAGGCAGATCTGGTAACCAACAGGCACAGAATATCGCTAAATTAGTATTTTTTATTTCCAAGTCTAAGGGCCCATAGTCACAGAAAAGTTTCTGCCGTTTGACAAGGAGAAAACATACTTATGCTCACTGTGGAATTCTATAGCCTTGAAGACCTGAAGGCAGTGGTTCTCAAGCTTGGCTTGACATCGACATTGGTGTCATCTTGGGAGATTTGAAAACTGTGGACACCACTCCAGAGATCCCTGTGATTGGTCCAGCAACCTGGGCATCTGGACTTTTAAAAGCTCTCCAGGTGTTTTGAATGTGCAGCTAAGGTTGAGAACTGCTGCTCTTAGGTCTATAGCTGTGGTTCTCATCCCTGGGGGCACACTAGAATCTGGGAAACTTTGAAAACATCCCAATTCTGCACCCTCTTCCCCCTGAATGAGTGGTTCTTAAACTTTGGCATATATCAGAATCACCTGGAGGGCTTCTTAAAGCACAGACTTCTTGTCCCACCCCCAGAGTTGCTGAGTCAGTAGGTCTAGGGCAGGGGTCGGGAGCTTGCATTTTTAACGCATTCCCTTGCGGTGCTACTGCCACGCGTCCTGCAACCCACTTTGAGAACCACTTACGTAGTGGTTGATAGTACCATTTATGTAGCTCAGGGAACTTTGTATTTCTATACTGAAAAATATCTGAAATCCACACCTAAGTGCTGTACCTTCTTCTCCTTTCCAGTTAATCAACCTTGCACCGTAATGGAGATTCTCCATGGCTCCAGCTTGAGTAGTTTCTTACAATCTCTCCCCCGAGGCTTTCCAGGGCAACATGGTAGGGTGGAGAGAGGACGAGACAAATCTGCTTTCAATTCCTGGCTCTGCCCCTTAGTGGCAGGTGACTACAAGCACACTGGGAGCCTTGGGGGGATCAAATCCTCTGGGTTTTCCCAGCATTTTAGCGGTTTCAGCACTGAAATTCCACATCCCAGGATATCCTTCAGTCCAGGGAAAACCAGGATAGTTGCCCCCACCCCCCCAGACAGCCTTCATTTTTTAAACAAGGGTAAGGAAAACCAAGCTGACCTTGAAGAAGCTCTCCATGCATTCGAGTTAGTATATGTAAACCGCCTTGCACAGAGCAATTGCTTCAAAAAAGGTGACCATGAAGTCTTTTAAGATGGATTGTGTGGAGAAGGGAAACACCATGTTTAATCATCAGTACACATGTATAATAAAGATAATGTGAGGGCCAGTGGTTTGGCCAATCCTTTTAGAGCAACATATCTGACCTTAGATGCACATCAAAATCGTCTGCAGAGATTTTAACCACCCCTTCCTCCAATACGCAAATTATACTCCAGGCGATTAAATCACAATCTCTCGTGTTGGAACTCAGACATTAGTATTTCTGAAAGCTCCCCAGGTGATTTCAAAGTGCAGCCAGGATTGAGTACCAATGTTCCATGCAGTGTGGACTTAACATGTTTCTGGGGAAACTGACAGAATCATTATGACCCAGGAACTTGCTAGACATGAAAGTTCTCAGCACTATCCCCCTCCCAACTAATATAATTAGAATCCTTTGGTTGAGGCCCAGGAATGACTATTTTGTCAAGCTCTCCCATGCATGCTAAAGATCACACTTTGAAGACACCAACATGGTATTTCCTTGTTGCTCTAATAATGAGCTGATATTTATTGATTTGCTTTCTAGCAACGCTAGAATTAGCCATTTTTTATGGGATGTTTTTGTTTTAACATACTGTAAGATTCTATTTGTGAGGATTTTAGTTAGGATGTTTGCATCAATATTTAAAATTGAATCTGACCTCTAGTTTTTATTTTGTGCAAATATTCCCAGGTCTTAATATCGGTGATATCCTAACTCAGTAAAATTCGTTGAGAAACCCTTCTTATTTTATGTTTTAGACCAGTTTACATAACACTGAAGTTATCATTTCCCTGGAAATTTTGAATTCACTGGTGAAAAACACATGGCTCTGTCAACCACTCTTGGAAGCAAATCTATTACACCTTTTTAAAAAAAAATAGCTTTTGGTTCATAAAAATTATATTCTGTTGTTTTTTTTTTTTGACCACTTATTTCACCTAGAAAATCATCCACCTTGAAATATTGCTTTCAGAAATACTGGCCTACATAAAAATATCATGTTTTTAATTCTTTCAATTCTTGTATCTATGTTTTTGCTAAACCCTAGAACTGAATGTCCAATACGTGAATGTATGTTCTTTATTATTTAATCTTAAGTACTTGAGTGTATGAATTTTCTTCAGAGAATAGCTATGACTTATATCCAAAAGTTTCAGTAAGTTCTATTATGAATTTCTGCTTATGGGAAGTGCTGTGATAGATCATTTAAAAAGTCCTTTGAGCGACGAAAAATAAGATCTTTATTTTCACAGTACAGGATATATACACATAATATATATGTATTAACTTACAAATGAATATATGGATGTCAGCCTATATAATGTTCAGATTATACATGCTTTTAGTTGTGAATTTTATTAGTGAAAAGACTTTTGCTAAATTCTTAAGCTGCAAAAATATAAAACAATCCTCCTTTTTTCAGCAAAAATAACTTTGATTTTTTTCTGTTGTGGAAATATTTGCTTTCTTTTGTCTAAATTTGTATTTGCCTAGCATGTTAAAATAAAACATTTTATTCTTTACTATTTTAAAAATAATTATTTTAGGGGATTAAAGAGTACACATTATGGTGAAAAAATAAAATAAAAAATAATTATTTTTCTCTCTTTTCAAAATTTATGCATGTTCAATGTAAAGAAGTTTAGAAACACACACAAAAAAACAGAGACAAGAAATTTTTAAGCATCATGATTCCAACCCACTGATACTTGGATAAACTCTATATAATAACCTGGTTCTCTTCTTTTCACTTAACTGTGTATCATGAACAAGTCATTATGTTATATTAAATAAATTTCTTAAATTTACTTTATTGTTATACTACTGGGATATTAAATTTCTTTTTTTTTTAAAGATTTTATTTATTTATTCAACAGAGATAGAGACAGCCATCGAGAGAGGGAACACA
>NW_023200572.1:0-261 GCF_002007445.2 Ailuropoda melanoleuca
CTTTTCATTCATGCTCCCTTACCCACGAGAGATGATGATCGTTGATATTTCCCTGGACTGTGTGGTGTCTCTTAGACCACTATGGGGCACTCTCGTCAGGCTTCCGCGACCACCTTCCCTCATGTTTCCGTATTCACGAAGGGTGATGATAGGGCTATCATGGTCCCTGTACGGTGTTGTTTCTGACGGACGTGTTTTGGGCCTTATCGTTCCATTGCAGCCAGCAGTTTTGAAAGGATTTCCCCAGGGAGCAAGCATTTC
>NW_023200572.1:342-664 GCF_002007445.2 Ailuropoda melanoleuca
TCTCAGTGCTGTGTTCGTCGTGTTTCACTCACGGTACCAAAGCCCCTTGATTCCTGTTCCACCTTCCATAAGGCCGTCGTGACTTCAAGGGCTTTCCCCTCACACTTTGTTTCTTGGTTCTAAGGGCTGGATCCTCCCCAGGAACCCTACATCCAATGTGGAATCCTGTTCCCCAGTGTAAAGGATGATGTTAGCTGGAGGCGTTTTCCTGGACGCTCTGCTTTATTACCAATGAGAAGGGTGCTGAGTGTTCAAAAATCCTGAACCTTTTCATTCATGCTCCCTTACTCACGAGAGTTGATGATCGTTGATATTTCCCTGG
>NW_023200574.1:0-654 GCF_002007445.2 Ailuropoda melanoleuca
AAACTTACTTCCTGGTAGCGTTTTCCCTCTCTTGCCCACCAACAGGCATGAGAAGTTCTCAACACCCATGATTCCGCAGGCCGGGCGGGCAGGTGCTTTGCGCTAACGCACGCACGCAGAGAGCACAGGTCAAAGCCCACTCCGTGCTGTCAGCCAGGAACCCACAGGAGAATGCAGACCACAATTAACCAGACTCTCCGAAACAGCTTCACCAAACTCACCACTCGTCTGAGGTAATAACATTTACACCACATGACCCAGCTACGAGTGGAAGCCCCCAGAACACTCTGCCATGGCACCCCCACCACGGTCTCCACCCCTGAGTGGTGCTGACAGGGCAGCACAGCCTCGCCTGGTCCAAGCTAGCTTTGTTCAGAATAAATGCATGACAAGAGAGTTTGAAGCTCTCCAGCCCTTCCTGGATAAGCANACTTTTCAAAGATAAGCAGATCGAGCCTATTGTGAATTCCCTGAGTGGAAGAAAATGTACAGTCACACTAACCTATCAACCTCAGCTCGCTTTCTCAGGGGAAGTCTTGCTACACTGTCATAGGAATCATTCATTTCCGAACATTCTGTGCCGTGCCCCACGTTCTCCCACAGACTCTTTCTTGCCAGTGAAGAGTCACTGTCTTCATTTTGATTTTGCTATTT
>NW_023200575.1:0-332 GCF_002007445.2 Ailuropoda melanoleuca
AAAACTTTCAAAACTTTCCAAATCTATCTATAGCCTACAGGATAAAGTTTGAATGCCTTTTTGTGCCATTTAAGTCTTCTAAAACCTAAAGTAAATGTACTCTATCTTCCAATATAAATCTTCTCTTTCTTCAAAATAAATGAATTAAATGGAACAATCAAAATTTATTTGGCATCATGACATTTTGAAAAACTTGTTAATAAACACTGTTTCTGACCATACACATAATTGTGGGTTTATTTTTTTTTAAGATTTTTTTTATTTATTTGACAGAGAGAGAGAGCAAGAGAGGGAACACAAGCAGGGGGAGTGGGAGAGGGAGAAGCAGGCTT
>NW_023200575.1:447-828 GCF_002007445.2 Ailuropoda melanoleuca
AGGAGCCTGATGTGGGCCTTGATCCCAGGACCCTGGGATCATGACCCGAGCTGAAGGCAGACGCTTAAGGGCTGAGCCACCCAGGCACCCCTAACTGTGGGTTTATAACCCCAACTTGCATAAGAAGAATCTGAGACTAAAAAAATAAAATTAAATTAAATTAAAGTGCCTAAGGTCACACAAATAATAAATGATGGACTGGGTTTTGAAACCAAGTATTTCTAGCCTCTTCTCTCACTGTGTGATTCTACTGTTTCTCATACATTTTCCAGTCTTTATGCATTTGCTTATAGTGGGCTATGGCCTGGAGTATTCAACCAATCTCTCTTTCATCCACCCAAATCTTACTCATCCTTCGGAGCCCAGCCCAAGACCTTCAAT
>NW_023200576.1:0-1025 GCF_002007445.2 Ailuropoda melanoleuca
GCATGAGAGGACATGATAGAAAACAATAGCACAATCTAGTGAATTAAAAAAGGAATTCAGAGAGGAGAAAAAAGAAGTTAGAAAAGTTCATTAGACAGAAGTCCGTTTTTGTCACCAGTTGGATGTGTTTACTTGGGATAAATTAAATGAAGGAAGTAAACTTTGGTTTCTGCTCTGGAAAATCTGGTGGATGGTAGATCAGGGACATAGAGAGGCAGATGTGGGAAGCACATTTTGAGTTTAGGATATTCTGGAATATGTTGGTAAATATATTCACTGGAAAGTTGGAGATGCAGAATAAGCATTCAGGGGTGAGGCATCATGAGGATAAAGATATAAATACAGACATACCACCCTATGACTAAGAATTGAAGTTATTTTTTAAAATTTTTGTTTAAATTCCAGTTAGTTAACATAGAGCGTGATATGAGTTTAGGTGTACAATTTAGTGATTCAACACTTCCAGACAACATCTGGTGCTCATCACAGGTGCACTCCTGAATCCCCATCACCTATTTCACCCATCCCCCACCACCTCCTCTCTGGTAACCATCAGTGTGTTCTTTATGTTAAGAATCTGTTTCTTAGTCCTCCTCTCTTCCCTCCCCCATGTTCATTTGTTTTATTTCTTAAATTTCACACATGAGTGAAATCATATGGTATTTGTCTTTCTCTGACTGACTTCTTTTGCTCAGCATAAGTCTCCAACTCTATCCATGTCATTGCAAATGGCAAGATTTCATTCTTTTTGATGGCTGAGTAATATTCCATTTTATATATATATAAATATACACACATACGCAATACCGCCTCTTATTTATCCATTCATCAGTCGATGGACACTTGGGCTTTTTCCATAATTTGGCTATTGTAGATAATGCTGTTACAAGCATCTGGGTGCATGTATCTCTCTGAATTAGTATTTTGTACCCTTTGGGTAAATACCTAGTAGTGCAATTGCTGGGTCATAGGGTAGTTACATTTTTAACTTTTTAAGGAACTTCTATACTGTTTTCCAGAGTGGC
>NW_023200577.1:0-876 GCF_002007445.2 Ailuropoda melanoleuca
GTCTCGGTTTTCTCATCCGTAGAATGGGGATAATAACTATATTTCCTACCTTGTGAGATTATTAAAAGGATTAACTATGTTCATATTTCTAAAGCTGTTTAAGCAGTACTTGGCACAGAGTGAGCGCCACACAGATGTTTGCTAAATATATAATGCCTCACAGCTTATGCAGATGGAGGGACAGGGTGGAAAACACCCTGGGGCATCCACAGGCAGAAGAGAAAACTTTATTTTTTTGAAGAACTATTCTATTCAATTAGGATAAGCATAAGTAAAAATATCACTATATTTATTTTTTACTCCCTTTCCTTCTATTAATGACAGCTGATACTTATTTGACATTTGGAGTTTTGAAATAAAGTTTCCTTTTTCTAAAAAATGTAAGTAAATTTTTATTGAAGTAAAACATGGATGCAATTCAACATTTCCTTTTTTAAAATTTTTTAAAGATTTATTTATTTATTGTTAATAGGAGGGGCAAAGGAAAGAAGGAGAGAGAATCTCAAGCAGACTCCATGGCTGGGCACAGAGCCCAGTGGCAGGGCTCGATCTCANGGGGCTCGATCTCAGGACTCTGAGATCACAACGTGAGCCAAAACCAAGAGTCGGATGTTTAACTGACTGTGTCACCCAGGCGCCCCCCAACATTTCCTTTTAAAATAAATGTATTCAAAAAGACAAATGAGCCAGTTTTTTTTTTTTTAATGACTAAATCCTAATTGCTGTGGAAAGCAGATATATAAAAAATGAATGATGAGGGAGCCTGGGTAGTGCAGTCATTAAGCGTCCGCCTTCGGCTCAGGGTGTGATCCCGGCGTTCCGGGATCGAGTCCCACATCAGGCTCCTCCACTGGGAGCCTGCTTCTTCCTCTCCCA
>NW_023200578.1:0-178 GCF_002007445.2 Ailuropoda melanoleuca
ACTGTACTCCTGGTTTCTAATTCATTGATTTCTGCTCTAATCTTGGTCAGCTGCTTCCTCATGCGTGGATTGGGCCTGCCCCTCTGTTGCTGTTCCAGATTCTTGAGGTGAGAATATAAAAACTGCATTTTAGATTTTTCTGTTCTTTTGAGTGAGGCTTGGATGGCTATGTATTTCC
>NW_023200578.1:400-1385 GCF_002007445.2 Ailuropoda melanoleuca
TTCTGGTCTGAGAATATGCAGGGAATAATTTCAGTCTTTTGGTATCAGTTGAGACCTGTTTCGTGTCCCAGAACATGGTCTATTCTTGAGAATGTTCCATGGGCATTAGAATAGAATGAGTATTCTTTGGTTCTGGGGTGTAGTGTTCTATATATATCTATGAGGTCCAACTCGTCGAGTATGGCATTCAAAGCCTTTGATTCTTTGCTTAGTTTTTGCCAGGGTGTTCTGTCTATTTCTGATAGTGGGGTGTTGAGGTCCCCTACTATTACTGTGTTCTTATCTATATGTCTCTTTATTTTGGTTAAGAGTTGGCTTGTGTATCTTGCTGCTCCCCTGTTGGGGGCATATATATTAATAATTGTCATATCCACTTGTTGAATACTTCCTTTAAGAATANCATGTGGGGCTCAATCCCATAACGCCGGGTTCACGCCCTGAGCCGAAGGCAGACACTTAACTGCTGTGCCACCCAGGTGCCCCATAATGTATTTTTATCTATATGTCTCTTTATTCTGGTTAAGAGTTGGCTTGTGTAACTTGCTGCTCCCCTGTTGGGGGCATATATATTTATAATTGTCATATCCACTTGTTGGATACATCCTTTAAGAATAATATAGTGCCCTCCTATGTCTCTAATATAGTCTTTAGTTTAAAATCCAATCTGTCTGACATGAGAATTGCTACCCCAGCTTTCTTTTGAGGTCCATTGGTGTGAAAGATGGTGTATCCATCCCTTTACTTTCAGTCTGAATGTATCTTTGGGTTCAAAATAAGTCTCTTGTAGGCAGCAAATGGATGGGTCATGTCTTTTTATCCAATCTGCAACCCTGTGGCATTTTATGGGAGCATCTAGGGCATTTACATTGAGACTGAATATTGAGAGATATGATTTTAATGATGCCATGTTGCCTGTACAGTCTTTGTTTCTATCGATTGTGACTTTCTGTTCTGTATCACTCTTGGGGCCTTTTTACCTTTATAG
>NW_023200579.1:0-1592 GCF_002007445.2 Ailuropoda melanoleuca
TGACTTTGGAAGTATTTGCTCTTCTAATTTTTTGGAAAAGCTTGAGAAGGATTGTTATTAATTTTTTTTTTAAATGGTGGAACACACCAGTGAGGTCATGTGGTCCCGGACTTTTCTTTGTTGGAAGGTTTTTAATTACTGTTTCAATCTCCTTACAGGTAACTGATCTGTTCATATTTTCTATTCATGATTTCATCTTGGTAGTTTGTATATTTATACTGGTCCTATATGACCCTTGCATTTATGTGGTGTCACTTGTAATGTCTCCTTTCATTTTTAATTTCATTTGACTTTTCTTTCTTTTTCTCAGGAAATTTAGCTAACAGTTTGTCTGTTTTATCTTTCCAAGAAATTAGCTCTTAGTTTTATGGATCTTTTCTATTGTCTTTTTAATTTCAAACTCATTTATTTCTGCTCTGATTTTTGTTTGTTTGTTTGTTTCTTTCTTTCCGTCTATTCACTTTGTTTAGTTTGTTCTTTTTTAGTTCCTGGAAGTGTGAAGTTAGGTTGTTCATTTGAGATCTTCCTTTTTCATTTTTTAAAAATTTTTATTTAAATTCCATTTAGTTAGCATGCCAGTGTAATATTAGTTTCACGTGTATACAGTGATTCAGCACTTCCATACAACACCTGGTGCTCATTACAAGTGCACTCCTTAGTCCCCATCACCTGTTTGACCCCCCCCCGCCCCCGCCGGCCTCCCCACTGGTAACCATCAGTTTGTTCACTGTAGTTAAGAGTCTGTTTCTTGGTTTGCCTCTCTTGCTCTCATTTTTCCCCTTTGTCCATGTTTTGTTTTTTTTAAATTCTACATATGAGTGATATCATATGACATTGTTTTTGACTGACTTACTTCGCTCACATAACACTCTCTAGCTCCATCTATTTCATTGCAAATGACAAGATTTCATTCTTTTCTATGACTGAGTGATCTTCTCTTGTGTATATATACNGATTTCATTCTTTTCTATGACTGAGTGATCTTCTCTTGTATATATATACCACTTATTTTTTATCCATTCATCAGTCAATGGACTCTTGGGCCAAGCAGTATGGAGATTCCTCAAAAAGTTAAAAATAGAACTGATCCTACAATCTTGCAATTGCACTGCTATGTATTTACCTAAAGAATATAAACATACTAATTCAAAGGGATATATGCACCCCAATATTTATAGCAATAATATCTATAATAGCCAAATTATGGAAACAGCCTTTTTTCTTAATATAAGCATTTTTTCTGTAAATTTCCTCTGGGAACTGTTTTTCTGCATCCCATAAGGTTTGGTATGTTGTATTTCCATTTTCACTTATCCTGATATATTTTTCAATTTCTCTTTTGCTTTCTCTTTTGGCCTATCGGTTGTTCACTGGTATATTGTTCAATCTCCACATATTTGTGAATATTTCAGATTTATTCTCATAATTGATTTTTAGCTTCATGCCATTGCAATCAGAAAGGATGCCTGATGTGATTTCAATCTTCTTAAATTTATTAAGGTTTGTTTTGTGACCTAACGTATGATCTTTCCTGGAGAATGTTCCATGTGCACTTGAAAAGTATGTTTATTCTGCTTTTGGATGGAATGAGT
>NW_023200580.1:0-625 GCF_002007445.2 Ailuropoda melanoleuca
AGGAAGCCAGTCGGTCTCTGGCTTTGCTGCGCTCTCACACTGGTGCGGCCTCAGCCCTGCAGGCCAGAGGCGATTTTTCGGCTTATGTCCTGGGTGAGAGGCACAGGAGCTCCGCATTCCTAGCCCAACTCACCTCGGACAACCCATCACACTTCGCTCGTTCACAAGAGCCTACCCTCCCTGCTGGAACACTGCGGAGAGATCCCGCTTCTCGTGAATTCCACAATAGGCAATTTTTCCCCAGAANCCCAGAAGGATAATCATGGGATCCCCATGCCACACCCTCTCCTCAGATCTGCGGTGAGGCCTTGCTGGTCGGCCGTGCAGCCCCAGAGCAAAGCCTCCCAGGCCCGTACCCTGTCCACGAGGCCGTCGGGATGCCCGGGTGTATGTGGCCACTCGATGGCATGTCTATACTTTTCCTACTCACACTGTGCCACGGGCTGCAACGTCTGCACTCCAGCCTCGCCCCTGCGCTGCACCACCCGTCACTCCTCCCCCTCTCCTCCCAGAGTGAGGCGATGATCCCTCTCCCTCGCGGCACCTCTGGCTTTGGCAGCTTGCTCACTTAGGCTAGCTCTATGGACCTCACGCCTCTAATTTGCTCCCATAAATCAATCCTCTC
>NW_023200581.1:0-1054 GCF_002007445.2 Ailuropoda melanoleuca
CCTTTTTTTTTTTTTTTTTTTTTTTTTAACCAAATTAACTAATTAATAGCTTTAAACCTAGTTGAGAGTTCTTTTCATTAAATCCTCTCTTAAAATATCTTGAGTGATTTCATTCTCCTGACTGGACCCTGACTGATAAACATGGTGTATGTTTCCATTTTCTTTTGTTGTTGCTTTCTGTATGCTTAGATTTAAATGTGTCTCTTTTAAGAAACTTAGAGTTTGGTTTTTAATTATTTATTTAGTTTGAAAATCATATTTTATTGGAGTATTCATCAGCTTATAGTTAATTTTTTATTGGCAAATTCATCAATTTATAGTTAATTTTGTTGTGTTTTATACAGTGACTGATGTTTTTGGTTTAACATCTATTTTCTGAATATTGGGTAAAAGGTTATAGAAAGATATAGAGATAATAGATGATAAAGATATGAAAACATTAGATATATTGTGTATAAATAATAAGTTATTTTATAAAAATATTTTATGTTATTTTACCAGCTTGGAAAAAAATTCGATTTGCTCAAACTCTAATTTCTTCATCAACTTAAGAAGATAATATTAACATCAAGAGCTGTTTGCTTTAAAGGAGATAATGGTCAAAAAGTATATAACACAGTGCTCAGAACATACTCAGAAATTTGATAAATATTAACCTTGTACTTAATTATCTTCCCCCTTTCCTTCATTATTATATCATACAAAAATTACATGAACATGTAAAAAACTAAATACTTTTCTATGACCCCCTAAAAGGTAAATGTTACTCATTTCAATTTCCACTGCAACCATCATACACCTAGACAGAACAGCAAGCACAGACAATTATTTTATAAGCCCATGATCTATCTCCAAAATAAACCCACGTAAGGGCATATTTATATCTCTTTATCTATATAAATAAATAATATTTCTACAAAAAATTTCTTATATATTTGCATTTATTATATGATAAAAATTTTCTAGTAAGAGAATTTATGTACGTTTTTGAATGGTTGCATGCATCATAGTTAATATACACATTTTAAACCCTCCTGAAGTTTTGATATTATAA
>NW_023200582.1:0-3879 GCF_002007445.2 Ailuropoda melanoleuca
TCCTTCCTTCCTTCCTTCCTTCCTTCCTTCCTTCCTTCCTTCCCTCCCTCCCTCCCTCCTTCCTTCCTTCCCTCCTTCCTTCCTTCCTTCCTTCCTTCCTTTTATTCCTCTTCCATCTTCTCTTCTTCTTCGTCTCCGTCTTCATCCTCATAACCTTCTCCTTCAAAACATCGCTTGCAGTACCTTTTAAAAAAAAGTGTTAACTGGGAGTATTTGAGAGTGGGCATCATGGGCCATGTTTTCTTTTTGTCCTTTTCTGTATTAAAAATCCCTAATAAGTGTAATAAACTGGTTGACAAAGTAAACTCATACATGAGTGATCCTTTACTTAACCTGGAATAAATTTCTTTTCTACAGAAAAGAGCAAAACGTTGGTTTTGGAGACACATACATATATTAAACGGTGGTTGTCTCTGCGTGGGGGGATCAGGAGTGATTTAAAATGCATTCTTTATGTTCATTTGTATTCCATTCACCTTCTGTAATGAACACACATTCCTTTGTAATTCAGAAATATGTCTGTGTGTGTGCTGGGGAGGCACACCATGCTGGGTAACTCAGGTAAAGCAAAGGGGAAGGCCAATGTCTAGCCTCATTTGTTGCTGAACAAACGCTTGGTTTTATTTCTTCCAAATAAATCCAGCCCACTAAACAGGCTTAAAAAAAGATCAGGTCCCCTGGGCAGAGGGAGCCTGAGTGGTAGGAGTTTCACTTTGTTGATTTCAGCGAGGGTTATCTTAGGTCTCTGAGGGGCAGGTGGCAAAGCAGCCCACCCTGTCCTGAAAATCACAGAGCTCTTTCACCTCGTCCTTCCAGAGGGTTAAACCACTCTTTGGAGACCTGTCTTTTTCTCAGAAATAAACTTTGCCTCTGCCTGAGTGCCTGGATAAGAACTTGGCTGAGACTCAGTTTCCCGTTCCATAGACTGCAGAAAAATGGCATTAGATCTGGAAAATGTTAAGGTTAGTGTTGTCAGTGACTTGCTTTGTTAAACCAATTTCCGGTTCATGATAATACATTCTTCCATTCTGGGGGAAGCTGTTTTAGAAATAGCCACGGAGTGGATACTCTGCTGACAGTCAGCTCAAGGATGTGCTGTCTTATTAACCCTTAGCTGTTAGGTTCCCTCTTCACTGTGAGCACTGAGCAGGACCAAAGGGCAGCTGGCTTCTGTCTCAGCCTCTCTAGCAGGAGGCTGGATGGTAGGACTCAGGGTTGAATCCTGGCTTTGCCAATTACTATTATGTGACTTTGGACAAGTTACTTGCTCTCTGAGCCTAGATTTATTTGTTTGAAAAATGGGAATAACATCGCCTTTCCTCTATATTTGTAGTGAGGATTTGATGTGATAGGTACTTAAAACTATATAAAATAGGGAGCATAGCTCATAGTGGGTAGAAAAGATGAAGCGCGGTTGGGTCCAAGTGAACTGAGTTCAGGACGGTTGCTGAGAATGATGATGGTACAGAGTTCCTTAGTAGAGCTTACAGGGCCAGGGCAAGAATGACAATGCAGTGAAAACAATTCATTTGTGCATTCATTTTCCAACAATTATTGATTGAGCATCTCCTATGTGCCAGGTGTGATGTTAGCCACTGGGGATACAGCCCTCATGGATCTTCTAATCCAGGGTGAAAGAGATCCAACAAAACCAGCCCTTTCAGGATAGGACCTCCTCCCCCCACGAATAGATTAAGTTCTGAAAATATTGCAGTTTGCAAGTCCAAAGTGATCAAGAGAAGTTGCTCGAACGAGTCTCTGTTCCTTGTGACCACGAGAACCCAATCAATGCATCGACACACACGGGTCATACACATGCATACACACTACATGTGTGCACACAAATCACCATGACACACACAGCGCGCACACACAACGTACATATGTGCTCACGCAGCACTAGCAGTACAATACACACATGTATACGCAGCTCCCACACGTGCCTACATACAAACATGAACACACCACATACACGTTCATCCGTGCGTGCACACACATCCACGAGCACTCACATTCATGCATGAGCATGTGTGCATGTGTGCACACACACACACACACGTGCTTTAGGGCAGGGGAACCTCAGACGATTCATCCAATCCTTTTTTTCACAGATGGGGACACGGGAGCCCAGAGAGGGAGCTGACTAATGCAGAAGTCAATGGCCAAGCTAGCACTGGGGCCTCTAGCCGGTTTTTGAGGATAGAGGGCCCCCAGAACAGCCTGACTTTGCCGTAGTCCCCAGCGGCACTTGTTTCGAGGAGCAGCCTTACCACCATTCAGAGACACTCAGATAATTCTGTTCTTGACTCAAAAGGGGATCCTCCTTGTGTTACAGGATTTTTATTCCCATAGTGCCAGCATTTCTTGGTCATGCCGCTTCGAAGAATGAAGAGGTCGACCAGATGAAAAGTGGTGGGCAGCAAGCCTGAGTTTATTGAGTGAGAGCACAAAGCTCCCAGAGAGGGAGGGGACCCAAGAGGGTTGCCATTTTGACATTCAAATCTTGGGGTTTTTTATAAGCTGTTTTGCAGATGTATCTTGGGCATCCTGAGTGGGGGCCCCTGTGGACTGGCCGCTAAGATGTGCCAATCAGGGCTTTGATCATGCACCCATCTACCTATCGGGTGATTGTTCATGTGTTGCTGGTCTTCGGGGCTGACATCTGGACACTAACTGCCTCAACTTGTGATAGTGACCCATGTTTTATGGTTCATCGTTTTGTTTCAGGATGTTTTGCAAAAGTCACTTCTGCAGAGGCTGGTAGACAGGAGGCTGTTGTGGTCCTGTCTAAGCTGTCAGAGAGGACGCTAGCGTGGTTTTCATCTTGGCTGTCCTGGCTCCCTATTTTCTTGTTGGGACCCTGGCCCCGACTACCTAATTGTCCAACTAACTCCGAACACGTGGGTAAGCTGGGCCCAGAGCAGAGGGCTGGGCCACAGGCAAGACTTTGAGCAGCTCAGATGCTGGTCATTCCTGACCCCCTATGCCTAAGAAAGGAAAGTTTACCCACAACTCTCAAAACATCTGCCCCCTTGTTTTTCAGGGATGTCCCAACTTGCTTAACTCCTCGGTCATTTCCCCTGGAAGCCGAATAGTGTTCTTGTTTGCAGAGGCCAATGTCTCTCAGCATGACTGTATACAGTGTGGAGGATGGGCTTGTTGAACAGTTGGGACCGAGGGCTGACCGAGCCCTCACCCCGAATTGTTGATCTTACTTTATGGTCTGGAGATATGTAAAGTGGAAGTCTGTCTCTGGCCACATCCTGGAAAAGCTTGGCTTATCAGCTGGTGTGGGGTTTTTTTTGTGCAAATGAGCCGCCTGCACACCTACTCATTCCTGATTAGGGTGCGAGGGGCTTACGTCCCTCCTTGGGACTCACTCGCTTCTCCAGATGTCACAGGGTGTGTGTGACACTTAGCAAGAGTGACTCCAGGTGCAAACTGTGAGAAAGGGCCCTATCTTTTTCCTAGCTGCTGTGTTCCACCCTGGGGCTTGTTGGGATCCTGATTGGGGGGATGGGGGATGAGTACAAAGTTGTCAGAAAGAAGGAGTAAGACAGGCAAAGCTGGTGCTGACCTTCTTCCTCCTTCCATAGGTAGTTATTATAAGGTGGGGAGTGAGGAGTGAGGGGGTAATAACCATGAACAATGAGCAGCTTTCTTCAGGAAGGAGGCCCTGGTATAACTCACAAGTTTCTGGAGGATTCAGGCTGGTATCAATGTCCACATGCTCGGGGCGCCTGGGTGGCGCAGTCGTTAAGCGTCTGCCTTCGGCTCAGGGCGTGATCCCGGCTTTATGGGATCGAGTCCCACATCGAGCTCCTCCGCTATGAGCCTGCTTCTTCCTCTCCCACTCCCCCTGCTTGTGTTCCCTCTCTC
>NW_023200585.1:0-547 GCF_002007445.2 Ailuropoda melanoleuca
TATTTTGAGCCAATAATAGTACTTTATTTGCCCAGTTAATTTTCTTACTGATTGTTCTTTCCCTATCCCTCGTGCAGCAGTGAATTCTCTCTCCTCTCCGACTAGCCTCTAGTTGAAAGATTATACATAGCAATAAAGACAAATTCCTCATGTTGAGTTTCAAGTAGTTTCTTGAATCTTGTAATAGAGATAGCATTCTTAGAAATATGGGACTTCAGGGGTACCTGGGTGGCTTAGTTGGTTAAGCGTTTGCCTTCAGCTCGGGTCATGATACCAGGGTCCTGGGATCGAGTCCCATATTGGGCTCTCTGCTCAGTGGGGAGCCTGCTTCTCCTTCTCCCCCTGCNCCTGCCTGCCTCTCCCCCTGCTTGTGCTCTCTCTCTCTCTCTGTGAAATAAATAAATAAAATCTTTAAAATAGAAAAAAAAAAGAAATATGGCACTTCAACAACAAGATCTAGTTTTATTTTTTTAATCTTTTTTTTGTGGTGGTGGTGGTGAAGTGTATGTGTGTGTGTATGAAACAAAGGTCATGATCAAGTGATGAT
>NW_023200586.1:0-741 GCF_002007445.2 Ailuropoda melanoleuca
ACATCGGCCAACAGACTTTTTTGCAATGATGGAACTGTTCCATATCTGTGCTATCTAATATGAAAATACAGCATCCATGAAGCACGTGTGGCTCCTGAGCATTTGAATTGCTGCAAGTGTGACTGAATTTTTAATTTAATTTACTTTAATTTTAATAGTTCTGAAAACTACCTCCTGAAGTCTCAAAGAATATTTTGAAAAACTCTTTGAAAAACTAGTTCAAATAAAAAGATTGAAAAACAAAGAGTCAATCAAGACTTAATAAAGCCATCAAAGATGAAAGTTGAGCTCTCTAAAAAGAAATTTGAAGATAATAAAATCATTAGGAGAAATTAAGACTAATGGGAAGCAGGAAGAAGCAGAATAGATGCGGTTGAAATAAAGTCAGAGATATAAAGGAAACACTTCAGAAAATAGTACATTTTGTGAAAAAAATACAGAAAAAAGTAAGCAAATAAGAAANATTGTGAAAAAAATACAGAAAAAAGTAAGCAAATAAGAAAAAACCAACTGATTCAGAAGAAGATTCCTTACACACATGATGAATCTGTCTTTACCTGAAGACAGAACAAATAGAATAGAACCAAAAAAATATATTCAAATATATATTGTAAAAATCTTCGGGAAGTGAAAGAAAATATAAACATGTTGATTCTATGTTGTGTTCCAAGAAAACCAACTTTAAGACACAACCTGAGAATTTATTAAAATTAAAGGATAAAAAAAAAGAATTAACATGCA
>NW_023200588.1:0-840 GCF_002007445.2 Ailuropoda melanoleuca
ACCACCCTCCTCACTCTCTCTCTCTCCCCCTCCCAAAAAAGAAAGAAATCTGTTGCATTTCTTTAGACTAATAATGAAATAGAAGAAAGAAAAATTAAGAAAACAATCCCATTTACAATTGCACAAAGAAGAATAAAATACCTAGGAATAAATTTAACCAAGGAAGTAAAAGATCTCTACACTGAAAACTATAAGACACTCATGAAAGAAACTGAAGACAACACAAAGATATTCCATGCCCATGGATTGGAAGAATTAATATTGTTTGTTTGTTTGTTTGTTTGTTTGTTTGTTTGTTTGTTTTAGAGAGGGATAGAGAGAATCTTAAGCAGGCTCCACACCCAGTGCAAAGCCCAACACAGGGCTCCATCTCACAACCCTGAGATCACAACCTGAGCCAAAATCAAGAGTTGGGCACTTAATTGACTAAGCCACCCAGATGCCCCAGGATAAATATTGTTAAAATGTCCATTCTACCCAAAGCAATCTAGATTCAGTATAATCCCTATCAAAATATCAATAGTACCTTTTCTCAGAGCTAGAACAAATTTTTCTAAAATTTGTGTGGAATCACAAAAGACCCCAAATAGCCAAAGCAATCTTGAAAAAGATGAACAAAACTGGGAAGTGTCACAATCCCAGATTTCAAGATATACTACAAAGCTATAGCAATCAAAATAATAAGGTACTGGCTCAAAAACGGCCATATAGATTAACCGAACAGGATAGGGAGCTCAGAAATAAACCCATGCTTATATGGTCAACTAATCTCTGACAAAGGAGGCAAGAATTTAAAATGGGGAAAAGACAGACTCTTCAATAAGTGGTATTGGGGAAATG
>NW_023200590.1:0-912 GCF_002007445.2 Ailuropoda melanoleuca
ATTTATAAGCCATATTCTAAATCAGAGTATATGTTAGCTAGACACTCGGGTTATGTCAGGGTCAAGTTGCACATAAATTATGTACAGCTTTTTGTATGTGAATCATACCTCTATAAATTTAATAATAGATACATTTTTATTACTTCTAATACTCCTCCTTGTACTTGGTATTCCAATGAGCAGTGCATTACAATGTTGCCTGCATTTTATCCGTGTATTGATGAAGCTTTGGGTATGGAAAATGTGGAGAANAAATGTGGAGAATGTTTCCACAAATGTACACTGGCACATCCAAATAATTATTAATAAAATTTTATTTTTGACAACACAATAGGAAGTATCCTCCTGTGATTCTTATTTTAAACCAGGGGAGGGGGCCCTCTTTTGGTACTGGTAATGAGTATCATAGTCCTTCCTAGGGAATCTTATCAGATTCTACTGGGAACTTGGTCTTTGTTATTGTGGAAGAATCAGGAGGGGACAAATTATTTGTCTCCTGTTTCATTTTCCATGAACATTTCCACAATATTTGGTTTTACACCTCTACTATTGTGAAATCATCCCAAATTTGGCACCGGCTGGCCCTTCTCTGCCAAGGGTATGTTTCAGCCCAGAAAAATGCAGCTTCTGGGTGACTGGGAGACTCTAGGATCAGAATGCTGTCAATAGGCAGTTTCTGTGATCTTAGATTGTGAACCACCTCTTGACACCCAGACTAAATAGATTTCAGATTTATAAACTTCAGATAGAAATTTTGTGTCCATGATGACANCCCACGATGACAACTGAAGAATATATGTGATCCCTAAACCTCCTCAGGGCACGTCCAACTGTCCTCCCGGTGCTGACCATCCTTCTTGGACCTGCTGTCATCCTGGATCCTCTCCACCTCCTCCTCGAAAAATTCTGAAT
>NW_023200591.1:0-668 GCF_002007445.2 Ailuropoda melanoleuca
AACTTCATTTATCTAATTTTTACTTTTTTTAAGTAAGCTCCACACCCAGCGTGGAGCCCAATGCAGGGCTCGACCTCACGACTGTGAGATCAAGACCTGAGATGAGATCGAGTCAGACACTTACCTGACTGAGCCACCCAGGTGTCCTGACTTTAATGTCACATAACCAGGATTCAGGACTTTAACCTCGAGATGGAAACAAATTTGAAATATTTCATTTGTAAAATAACAGAAGCACCAATGGTTCTTTCAGTCACATATAGTGTAAATATACTTCAAGGAAATTCCGTAATCAAACAGAATATTCAAATATAAGCCAAGAGTTTATTGCCAAATCCCATGGTTCAAAGGTTCCGTAATGGCTCAGTAGTTATTACTAAACCTGGTTCCGACATGGGATGTCCCCAGTAACTATGAGCCACAAGGATGGNCACAAGGATGGCATCTTTATTTTAGATCTTCTTTCTCCTGAAGTGTCAAACAGTCAGCTGTCAGTAAAATTGACTTAACATATATGAAAACCCTAGTGTGTGTCAATGATTAATCAATATTATCTTTCTTCCTTCATGATTTGAGTGTGCCTCCTTTTATCCTCTTTTATTTTTGGCTTCTAATTTTGTTGGGACTGGTAAAATATATAATTTCCAATCATTCGGCAGTTTGTTCAT
>NW_023200592.1:0-1051 GCF_002007445.2 Ailuropoda melanoleuca
GAGTGCTGGGGACGGGTAGTGCCAACAGCCTAACGTAAGGCTGCTGGGCGAAGAAGGGTCAGGAGGATTCATCCTATATCCTGGTCCTCTCTCCTCAGACTACTGGCCTGGCCCTGGCAAGTTCTCCTGCACAGACTACATGGCCAGCAGTATCCAACGTGGCTGAGATATGGGGCTGCCCAGCTATACCCAAGCCCTGATGGCTTTGGGGTTGGACACCCCAAGGAACTGGAGTCACATCAACCCCACTGTGGACCCTCAGGTAAGAAATAGTAATGATGGCAATAGGAGCTAAAACTTTGTTTTAAGACCTATATACACATACCTCATTTAACCTACGTCAAGAATGTTATAGGGTAGATACTCTTGTCATCCTTATTTTACCGATGACGTAGTTGGTATGTCAGTCATAGAGACAGGATTTAAATTCAGCCAAGGGCTCCAGAGTATGTTCCTCACCACTCCATTGCACCATTCCTGCAGGGTGGCCTGTGTTGGGTNGGTTGGGTGCCATTGTCCTATTTCTGCAGGCTCCCTGCTCATGAATTGGGTGACCTTGAAGTGACTAATCGTTGGGGCCAGATAGCCTGGGTAGTGGTGGTCACAGGATGTGGTCCGCAGGCGCCTCACAGGGGTCTCACCATGGGCCAGACACATGGGTCACACACTGGTCCTCCCATCAGACTTGCCACTCCTGAGGGGGACTGCCTAGGAAGAGGAGACTCCCTTAGTCCTGAGCAGCAAGCCAGGCAGCTGACAGAGTCCTGCATTNCGAGCAGCAAGCCAGGCAGCTGACGGAGTCCTGCGTTTGAAGGATGGAGCAACAGTGGCTGCCCTCCCTCACACTCACATGCGTGCACACACACACGTGCACACACATACTCCTCACTTCCTGTGGTACCCCAGGTGCTGAGGCCACAGCTGCCCTGTACAACCAGGACCTCTCCCGGCTGGAGCTGCTCCCTGGGGGGCTCCTGGAAAGCCATGGAGACCCTGGGCCCCTCTTTAGCACTATTGTCCTCAACCAGTTTGTAAGGCTGCGGGACGGCGA
>NW_023200593.1:0-3954 GCF_002007445.2 Ailuropoda melanoleuca
TTTTTTTTTTTTTTTTTTTTTTTGGTAAGCATCCTGGAGTGTTTCTTATATACACGGACAATTTGAAAACTGCTGCCTTACAACTTATATCCATATAGGCAAGCCTGAGGAGCATAAAACTAATATTCACGTTTCTTTAAACCCACCTCAGCTAGAATTTGTAAGCATAATGGTACATTAAGGTCAGGCAAGAACACCTTCAAAATGAGAGCGACAGAACTTGCTAAATCATCAGACTTTTCCATTATCTGACTTGTTTCCCTTCAAGAAAGACAGACCCACTGAAAAACTTATAGTCAGCAAAACCATTTAGAATCCCAAACCATCTATTACAAGAGTCCTGACAGGAAATCTCTAAATAAATCAGTCAAAGCATTAATAACTGGCATTTGGACTCAGAGGTAAAAGCCATGCCCTCTACAGAATCCTAACAAAAATATTTAGGAGAAAAAAGGAAATGAAAAGGAAAAAGCAATACAGACTGATAAAGGATAGACTCTGGGTTTTGTAACCACTATCTGCAGCCAGAAAAACTCCTATTTGCTAACGACTGGCCACTATCATCAGGGGTTGGCAAACTTTTTTCTTAAAGGCCCAGATAGTATTTAATATCTTCTGCTTTGTGGACTGTGTGTTCTCTGTCAGAGAACAGAACTACCCAAGTCTGCCATTAAAACATATAAGCACTGTGGATAATATGCAAATAAATGGGTGTGGCCATATCCTAATAAAACAAAGACAGGTGGTAGGCTAAATTTGGCTTTCCTTTCGTATGGCTCCCTGGAATAGTACAAAGAGAGCAGACTCTAGACTCAGTAGACGAAAGGCCACTCGCATATGCATACCTGACACGGGATTTAGTTAAATTTTAGATTCAGTTTTGTTTTTTACACATCTATAAAACAAGGATAACAATTATCTTGCAGGGTTGTTATAAAAATAGGAAATGCTAAAGTTGAAACCCCAAGGGTGTCTGGCATACGGTGGGTAGTCAATAAATGTATTAATGATTGCATAAGGAAGTATCACTGGAATGTTAACTAGATAGCTAATACAATCTTGTAATACACCTTTACTCAGGACCCAGTGCTATTCCAAGGAGAGAACAAAGAACAGCATTTCACATAACCTTCATGATGAACGAGATCGTTTGCATTACTGAGTATAATGAAATTGTTCTTGCTCCTGGCAGCCTTGCTAGAGCAATGTCAAGATCAAGGAAATACAATGGCTGTGAGATGCTCGTGACAAAAATGTAGAAATTAATTTGAAATGAATCTGCAGCCAACATCAATAGCCCCCGGTCACAAGAAGACCCTCTCTTTGCCCTCTCAAAAGACAGATGGAATGGAAACATGAAAGGAACATCACATTTCTCAGCAGGATTGCAGAGCAGAATTTGAAAAACCTCTTCAAAAGCCAGCCCACTCTGATCTTCTCAATTGATGTCTGTCTCAGAGGAGGGCCACACCACCTGGAAAGAGCCTAGATCAAGCACCATGAACCAAGAGGATGGGTCAGAAGTTCCCCCACGGCAGGCATCTGCAGGGCTGTGGATGTGGGGAGCGAGCGGGGGGAGAGAGTCAAAACACAGAGTAACAGCTGCTGGTGCATATGTCCATTACAGAGCCCCTGGAACTGCCCCCATTAAATACCATATCAAAGCAAAGGTAGGCTTCTTAGTTCAAGGGAATTTAACAATCAATTCAAAAAGTCTTTGGAGCAAAACAAAAAAAGAGCTCATTAAGAGCTTCCTCTCCTGACATCCAGATGGCTCCTAGACCTCCACCGAGGACTCAGGGATTAAGGAAGGAGGTCCTTTTGCACTTTCAACTCCAACTGTAACCTTCCCACATTCAGCAGCACAGTGCAACTCAATAAAAAGAAAAATAGAAGTGCCTGAACATCTCCCTTGAAAAAGTGAAAATGGGAAGAAATGTGTTTCTTGAAAGCCTTCTCTGGAAATACTATCTGCAAGGTGATACTCTTATTATCAGCCCATAACATATTTCCTCCCTCTCTGTCCTCCCTCCCCAGACTGCAGGAGCCCTAGAGAACATCTCTATCTGCAAAAAAATAAAAAAACCCTACCCCTCCCACCTTAAAACTAAACAGTTCTCAGCGTTACTTGCTTGTAGCCCTTTTTCCTTACACAGACGTCAGCTGAGTGAATAGCAAATTAAAAGTCAAGATCATACTCAAAAAGATCATTAACTCAGTAGAATCCTTGTTTGTTTTTCCTAACCAAATATTGTCAACATTTTATTTCCCCAAAAGCCTTTGTCTTCAGTAACTCCTTAGCTCCTTTGTCCTAAAATCATCAATTCTTCAACAAAGAGCATCAGTCTATTCAACTCAACAGAAATTTAATGAACTCAGGATGCCTGGGTGGCTCAGACGGTTAAGCGTCTGCCTTAGGTTCAGGTCATGATCTCGGGGTCCTGGGATCGAGCCTCATGTTGGGCTCTCAGCTCAGTGGGGAGTCTGCTTCTCCCTCTTCCTCTCCCACTCCTTGTGCACTCTGTCTCTCTCTCTAACGAATAAATAAAATACTTATGAAAAAAAAGGAAATTTAATGAACTCATTCAGTGTGCAAAGCATGTGCTATAAACATGCATAGCTGTATGGATTTAGAAGTATTCGACTTGGCCATTGCCTTCAAGTTGCTTCCAACCTAGCTACAGACATAGGAAAAAACAGGTGAGACCCCTATACTAGAAAGTCAATTCTGGGCTCAAAATGAGAAGCAAGTTGGTATAATGGGTAGAACACAGGTTCAGGAGAACGAGGTTCTCCCTCCAGCTCCATGACTTGCTACTGTAAAGGAAGGGAGATGGTTTCAGAGACACTGAAAGTCCCTTCCACAAGTTTCTGAATGGTAAAGGCAATAAGTGTCCAGAGGAGGACTTTTTATTTTACTGTTTTTTCCCCCCAACCAGTAACAAATTATCCTTATAGGATGAAATTTTAGATTGACCCAATTGTAAACTTTTCTACTAAGTTAGACTAAGGCTTTCAACAGTTATGCTTTTTTTTTTTTAAGATTTTATTTATTTATTTGACAGAGAAAGAGATGGCGAGAGAACACCACAAGCACGGGGAGCTGCAGGCAGAGGGAGAGGGAGAACCAGGCTCCCCGCTGAGCAAGGAGCCCCACTTGGGCTTGATCCCAGGACTTTGGGATCATGACCTGAGCCGAAGGCAGACACTTACCCAACTGAGCCACGCAGGCGCCCCATTCCAGTTATACTCTGAAAATCAGAGCTTGCATTCTTCTACAGAAGACTGAAATATTCTCTTCTCTCATTGCCCTACTGGGGTTAGGCAAAAACAAGAGAAGGCTGAAATGATTGAGTTCGGTAAGCAGCACGCACTGGCAGGAAATGGGAGGAAGGAGAGCGAGATCTAGATATTTTTCCCTCAATTCCTTCCACCAAAAGCTCCTCTACTCTCAAGGGTGCTTTCTCTGTTTTTCTTTCCTTTGGGTTCTGGCGAAACTTCCCTCTTGCCTGTTTATGCCTCGGGATATTAGTTAAGAGCATGGCGTAGTGACCGAGCTCCTGTGGTTTCCCTAAACCCTGCAATATCTTGCTGAATAAATAGTACCTTGATTAAACTCTCCTCAAATTATCTAAATTGAGCATGCCATCTGTTTCACTGACAAACCCTACAAAGGCATGAAAATAGATACTTAGAACCATTAAAGTAGTAGGATGCCAACACAGGGCTGAACAAACAGATCAAACAAACAAAACAGCCTCCAGAAAGATGTCCTTGTATTAGAAGATAGAATACGATGAAGGAGTGTTTGAAATTCACGGAGATGGTGTGAATTGTTAGATGTTATTTGGACAACTAGCCATCTAATTGGAAAAAAAAAAAGATGGTTTCACTCATTTATGGAACATAAGAAGTATGAAGATCGGTAGGAGAAGAAAGGGAAGAAGAAAGGGG
>NW_023200594.1:0-949 GCF_002007445.2 Ailuropoda melanoleuca
TTGTTCTCTGAAATATACTGGAAACTGAGCAAGAAACACATATCAAATGGACACAATGGAAAAAATCTAATTAAGACTACAAAGAGCAATATTTTAACCATCAAAGTGTTTTGATTTGGTTGTTTTTTAGGAAGATCACTCCAATTCTACTAAAGAGTAGGAAATAAAAAGCAGAGACGTAACTCGTTGTATAACTAAAGACGCTGTGGTACAATGGAATGAGCGTGAGCTTTAGAGTTGAAGGATCTGTTTTCCAAAGATGACCATGATATTAATGGACTGTATGAGCTGGTGTCTATGATTTCACCTCATGGTGCCTCTTCTCTACATCGGAGACATGATTCTGTGGGATTGCTGTGCAACACAGAAATAACAGATGTACATCTTTGCCAGCACGGTTTAGCACACAGAAAGTAGCAAATGGAAGATATTTTTGTTATTAATATATTTAACTTCCCTGCTTCTATTTCCCCACTGGCTAAAGAGAAACAATAACCACTTTCCTGTTTTTCCCCAACATTGTGAACAGTAGTAACAAAAATGAAAGTACTTTAATTCATGTATCTGACGCCAATTGACTTCTGACAAGAATGCCAAGATCATTCAATGAGGAAAGGATAGTCTCTTCAACAAATGATACTGAAACAACTGGATATCCACATGCAAAAATAAAAAGTTTGACCTCGACCTCACACAATACACAAAAATTAATGCAAATGGATCACTGACCTACTATATAAGAGCTAAAACCAAAAGTCTTACAAGAAAACAGGGGTAAATCTTTACATTCTTTGATTTGGCAACAGATTCCTAGCTACAACAGCAAAAACACAAACAACGAAAGAAAAAATAAATTGCATTTCACTGAAATTAAAAATTTGTCCATCAAAGGACACTATAAAAAAATGATAATCCACAGAATGGGAGAAAATATTGTGAATCATTTATC
>NW_023200595.1:0-3714 GCF_002007445.2 Ailuropoda melanoleuca
ATATATATACACACACATACATATTCCAGGATGCTATAAGCAAGGCTTTTTCTCTTTGTATGTTAACCAGCTTTCAAGTGGAGGCATTGCCCATATATATACAACTATGTATGATGCACTGGGCTCTTGAAGTGCAACCCCTTCCCAAAATGGGAATTAAGGGCATTTCCTTCCCTAAGAACACCCAAGTGTGGATTCAGCTCTCAGTCCCCATAAGGAAACTAAAGCTGCCCTGTTTTAACCATGGTATCTGGAAGAGGAAAACATGCACCCATTTTAGGAAATCACTTTGGAACCATTCCTCCTTTCCCCTTATCTTCCAGATCAGTCATCAAGGCTTGTCAATGCCACCTCCTAAATATCACCATAATCTACCTCTTTTCTCTGTCCGAAATACCATAGCCTTAGCTCAAGCTATGGTATCTTTTACTGAATGACTGCAGCAGCCTCTTAACCAGTCATGTCCTCTCAGCCCATCCTTGACTTTGTAGCCAGGTAGTAAAGAACAAATCTGGCCAAGATATACCCTGCTTAAAACCCTTCAGAGGATCCTTGACACCCACAGGGTAGAGTCTGTGCTCCTCCAAATAGCATAGATGATCACCTCCTGGCCTCTGCTCTGTACCAGCTATGGTCAAACCGTAGCTCTGGTCACTTCCACCTCTCCTTGCTCACTCCAGCCAGATCAGGTACTATAATTCCCAGAAATACAATGTTTTCTGCCATCACCAGACCCATGCATGCACAATACCCTCTGACCAGAATGCCTTTATCACCTGTTCCATCTTAGTCCTGTTTATAACTCCACATGCACCCAGTCCAGTCCCCAACTGTTTTCCTACTTCCCCACTCCAGGATGGGCACACACAAAGATAACATTAAATAGACTATGTTTTGGTTGTATGTTCACATGTATATGTAGGTCTTTCCCACTAGATTGTGAACTCCTGAGGCAAGGACTGGGTTTTATTTATTACTGCATCTCCAGAGCCTAGGTCAGGGCTTGGGAGGTTGTACTCGATAGTTGGCCTGTCATAACAGAATACTGTAGACCAAGTGGCTTAAGCATTAGAAATTTACTTCTCACAGTTCTGGAGGCTGGGAAGTCCAAGATTAAGGTCCCCACAAGGTAGGCTTCATTCTGAGGCTTTTTCTCTTGACTTACAGGTGGCTGCCATCTCCTGTGTGCTTGTACCCCCTCTTCTATGTATATGCAGAGGCAGAGAAAGAGAGCAAGCTCCCTGGTGTCCCCATCTCATGACCTCATCCAACCCTAATTACTCCCCTAAGATCATTCCCAAATACCATCAAATTGGGGATTAGGGCTTCAACATAGGAATTGGGGTGGGCACATTTAGTCCATAAGAGAGATGTAATGGATGCTCCATAAAATGTGATGATTAATTTAACAAATGACATCTTTGACTAAATGTATCCATTTCTTTTAAACAACTAAGTACGATTATCTACCCATCTACAAGACCAGTGGTTCTCAGGGTGCGTGTGTGTAGAGTGTATTTTGTGCCCCCCCACCCCCCGGAGACATTTAGCAACGTCGACGGATATTTTTGATTATCACAAATGGGACGGGGGTGTTTACTGACGTCTAGTAAGTAGAGGCAAGGATGTTGCCAATCACCCTATAATGCACAGGACAGCCCTTCACAACAAAAATTCATCTGGTCCCAAATAGGGCGAAGGCTGAGAAACCCTGAACTAGAATATAAGAACTGAGGCAGGAAATTTCTCTTCTTCTCTATCATATCACCAGCATCTAGAACAGTGTCTCGTTCATGACAGGTGCTCAAAAAGCAGGAAATACATCAATGAATGAATAAACGCACATGAGAGAATTGCACAAAAAATCATCTGCCTTCTGCCTTGGTAATTCCTCCTCAGTTACTTCTTACCTAATGCTTCTCACTCATCAGTTACCCTAGTTGCTTTTATCTACGTTTGTTCTATACATCCATCCTACCTTTGCCTGGTTCAGGAGTCATAATTTCTAAAGGCTTCCCTGACAAAAATGGTAGTAACTAGCCACATACAGCTATCTAAGTTATTCAAAACTAAATAAAATCAAAATTTCAGTCAGTTCCCCAGTCACACTAGCTATATTTCAAGTGATCAATAGCCACATGTAATTAATGGTTACCATATTAGAAAGCAGACATATATTTCCATTCTGCAAAAAGTTCTCTAGGACAGTGCTGGTCTACAGACTTGAAGTGGGTTATTCCTCCTTCATCTTCAGGAATAACAACTGGAAATAAAATACATTTTACCTCTGCCTTTAGGACATTATCCCGGCTGCAGCAGAGAAAGAGGAAGAAGCACAATGTTTGATAACTGTGGGGGAAGCTTTCCCACTCAAATTAGACATAAAGAAGAGAGAAATATGCATTGGCAAGGGTATATCTTGTTTGCCAGAGGAATATTCTACTGGCTGAAGGTGGAAAAGTCAACAAATCACTTTGTGGCAGAATTTCTTATCTTTGTTTTGGTCATAAGAAAAAGAACAGGTCAAGTGGGCTAAAAGGGCATTTTAAATCCAGCAACCGAATTCAGAAAAAGCTGCATACAACAGAGTGTCCGACTAACCTTTCAGAGTTTAGTTTGAAAGGCAGTCTGAGGTCTAGGCATATTAGGGAGGCAAAATGCAACAGTGTAAGGTTTTTTTGTTCTCTGAAATATACTGGAAACTGAGCAAGAAACACATATCAAATGGACACAATGGAAAAAATCTAATCAAGACTACAAAGAGCAATATTTTAACCATCAAAGTGTTTTGATCTGGTTGTTTTTTAGGAAGATCACTCCAATTCTACTAAAGAGTAGGAAGTAAAAAGCAGAGATGTAACTCGTTGTATAACTAAAGACGCTGTGGTACAATGGAATGAGCGTGAGCTTTAGAGCTGAAGGATCTGTTTTCCAAAGATGACCATGATATTAATGGACTGTATGAGCTGGTGTCTATGATTTCACGTCATGGTGCCTCTTCTCTACATCGGAGACATGATTCTGTGGGATTGCTGTGCAACACAGAAATAACAGATGTACATCTTTGCCAGCACGGTTTAGCACACAGAAAGTAGCAAATGGAAGATATTTTTGTTATTAATATATTTAACTTCCCTGCTTCTATTTCCCCACTGGCTAAAGAGAAACAATAACCACTTTCCTGTTTTTCCCCAACATTGTGAACAGTAGTAACAAAAATGAAAGTACTTTAATTCATGTATCTGAGGCCAATTGACTTCTGACAAGAATGCCAATATCATTCAATGAGGAAAGGATAGTCTCTTCAACAAATGATACTGAAACAACTGGATATCCACGTGCAAAAATAAAAAGTTTGACCTCGACCTCACACAATACACAAAAATTAATGCAAATGGATCACTGACCTACTATATAAGAGCTAACACCAAAAGTCTTACAAGAAAACAGGGGTAAATCTTTACATTCTTTGATTTGGCAACAGATTCTTAGCTACAACAGCAAAAACACANCACCAAAAGTCTTACAAGAAAACAGGGGTAAATCTTTACATTCTTTGATTTGGCAACAGATTCTTAGCTACAACAGCAAAAACACAAACAACGAAAGAAAAAATAAATTGCATTTCACTGAAATTAAAAACTTGTCCATCAAAGGACACTATAAAAAAATGATAATCCACAGAATGGGAGAAAATATTGTGAATCATTTATC
>NW_023200596.1:0-700 GCF_002007445.2 Ailuropoda melanoleuca
ATCACCAATTGAAACTATATATTTTGTAATCATTTGATTCATGTTGATCTCTCCCACTGCATTGAGATCTCTCCCTCTCCATGAGAGCCTGGACCAGGCCTATTTTGACCATCACTGTTTCACCCACGCCCAAATGTGTGGATAAATAAATGAATGAAATCTTACCTCTTTCTGGGGTCTCAGAGCCCCAGGGTCCATTACAGAGTAAATATGGGGGATACAAAGTGCTGGGCAAATACAAACACTGGCAAAAAAGCAGAAAAGAACCACCTATTAGTAAGGACAACATCCAACTCTGGGGAGAGAATGGACAGCAAAAGGAGAGGAATGAATATGCTGTTAAATAGGAAACAAAAAAGAGTAAAGAAAAGCAAATGCAGAGTGAAAAGTTTGAGTGTGGGAAGGACAGGGATGATTTTCTGACTGAAGCCTGAAGATCAAGGATGACACCGAACACATTAAATATTTCACAATGATTATCAACTTATTAAGACAGATTGATTTNTTGATTTATTCTTATGTTCTGGAGAGAGAATTGTGAGAAGCAATAACCCATCTCAAGCACAATAAGCTTCCCTTAATCAGAACAGATAAGGTTTAAAGGATTGAGGGAGATTAATTGATGAAAGAATGAGTCCCTGGGGTTGCGTGGGGAGGCAGTGTGGTAAAAAGGAGGAAGCTGGGGGAGCCCTGCAGATGT
>NW_023200597.1:0-811 GCF_002007445.2 Ailuropoda melanoleuca
ATATACCTAAATACATACAATATAATACATTATATATGCAGTACATACTATGTTAATAGTATGTATTATATTAAGATAAAACGCCCCAAATCTCAGCCTGAAATGACTTTTGTTTGTTTTTTGCTTATGTCCATCCTTGCTGACTGGGTTCTGTACACTATATAGGTTGTCCTCTGAATGACAGAGGAGCCAATATTAGGAACATTTTCCATTGCTATGGGAGAGGGAAAAAGAGTTCTGGAGGGTTGCCGTTGGCAGCAATGCTCTGGCTTGGAAACAATTTTGTTCATAACTCATTGGTCAGAACTGGTCACTGATGCCATCCAACCACAAGGGGGGGTGTCAGGATTTGAGATCCTATATGGGGAACTGTAAGAACTGGTGAACAGCACAAGGCCTATCATTAATATCCTTCTATAAGGTAACAAGAAGTATTTCATGAGAGAGAGTGTTTGTAAACATATAGTGCCCGCTACAGTGACTGGCAGGTATGTGGTAGACACTCAGTGATAATAGCTATTATTATTCTACTACATTATTGCTATAAAGCACCTGCTACATGCCAGGCACTGAACCAGGTATTGGGAAGTCATAGGCTGTCAGTGAAACTCTAGCCCAGGGCAGGGAGTAAGAANGGGGAGTAAGAAAGTTATTACTGAAGAGGGCTATTGCTGGTTATTTTGAATGAACAAATGAATCAATTTATTTTTTGAATTGGTCCCAAGGTAAGTGGACTAGAGCAGTGTCCAAATACGTCTCATTTAACCCTCACACCAACCTATAGGGACTATTTATACCAGTTCACAGAGAG
>NW_023200598.1:0-616 GCF_002007445.2 Ailuropoda melanoleuca
CAGAAATAAAACAAATAATCCCAAAATTTGTATGGAACCACAAAAGACCCCCAAATAGCCAAAGCAATCATAAGAAGAAAAGAACAAAGCTGGAGGCATCATGCTCCCTGATTTCAAACTGTATTACAAAGATATAGTTATCAAAACAATATGATATTGGCATAAAAAAAGACACATAGATCAACAGAACAAAATAAATAGCCCAGAAATAAACCTACACTTAATGTCAATTAATCCATGACAAAAATGCCAAGAATGTACAATGGGAAAAATAATCTCTTCAATAAATGGTGTTGGCAAAACTGGATATCTACACGCAAAATAATGAAACTCAATCATGATTTTACACCATACACAAAACTTTACTCAGAATGNCATGATTTTACACCATACACAAAACTTTACTCAGAATGGATTAAAAACTTGAATGTAAGACCTGAAGCCATAAACTCCAGGTCTTGGTGATTATTTTTCAAATCTGACACCAAAGCAAAAGCAACAAAAGTGGAAATAAACAAGTGGACTATATCAAACTAAAAAGCTTTTGCACAGCAAAGGAAACCATCAACAAATTGAAAGGCGACCTACTGAATGGAAGAAAGTATTTGCAAATCAT
>NW_023200599.1:0-577 GCF_002007445.2 Ailuropoda melanoleuca
CTGTGCAGAAGCTTTTTATCTTGATGAAGTCCCACAGGTTCATTTTTTCTTTTGTTTCTCTTGCCTTTGGATATGTGTCATGATAAAAGTTGCTATGGTTGATGTCATAGAGGTTGCTGCCTATGCTCTCCTCTAGGATTTTGATGGATTCCTGTCTCACATAGCGGTCTTTCATCCATTTGGAGTTTATCTTTGTGTATGGTGTGAGAGAGTGGTCAAGTTTCATTCTTTTGCTTGTAGCTGTCCTATTTTCCCAGCACCATTTATTGAAGAGACTGTCTTTTTTTCCATATTTTAATAATCTGATTATTTATGTAGATAACCAAGTATTTACTACANGGATAACCAAATATTTACTACAGATGATTATGGAATATAGTTAGATACTCCAATATATACATACAAACATCCATACATTCACCAAACTCACAAACTTCAAGTTTCAACTCTTTACTGGTAGGCTTTAATGAGAAAAGATAAGAAATAAGAGAAAACTCTATTTTATGAAGAAGAATACTAGCTTAGCTTTGGCTTCCAAAGCAAAACCTGAGGCAAAAATATCCTTGCAGGTAGGTTA
>NW_023200600.1:0-298 GCF_002007445.2 Ailuropoda melanoleuca
ATTCTATGCAATAAGAAGGGAAATCGTAGAGGAGCGAATCTGTTGTTTATTTAGAGAGCGCTTATCCAAAGGCAACCCATTTTAGAAGCTCTTCCTTCTTCCTGTAAATGATGGGGGCAGGGATTCATGCTAAGTGGGCAGGAAGGAACCATAATGGGCTGAAGTTCCTAAGAGGACATGACATTTCCAAATTTTGAGAATGTGAGTGTCCCTGAGTAACTAGGATGAAGTTAAGATAATGCATGAGGCACAGCTGCTCCGTTTGGCAAATAATCAACAGAACGACAACAACCAAAAA
>NW_023200600.1:327-883 GCF_002007445.2 Ailuropoda melanoleuca
AACCCAGAAGTAGAAAACTGCAATCATTTTGCAGTTTTTAATAATTCCCATTTACTAGGCACTTAAAATGAGTTAAGTACTGGGCTTAGAGCTTCATATATAGTATCTCCCTTAAACCCCAATGTGATTATCATTTATTATTCACTGCATTTTACAAAACAAGAAGATTAGGGTTTAGGAAAGGAATATGATGTTGAAAGTCACACACCTAGTATAAGGTAGAGCTGGGAGTCAAAGAGATCTCTGTGGCTCAAGAAATATTTTGACCACATAGTCAAGCACTGGTGATTTGAAGTGTCCTCAGGTAGAGGTCATCAGGCAGAAAGCACTGTGCTGTGGAGAGAACACATGACAAGAATTGATTAGAATCTGTCCCTTCTAGCTATTACTACATAACAAACTACTCTAACACTTAGTGACTTTAATAATATTTTATTAATTTTTATTTTGTTCAGAATCTTGTGAGCAAGAAATTCAGGAAGGTCTCAGGCAGTTTGAATCTGAACCATGTGGCATCAGCTGCTGGCTGGGGAACCCACTGTGCAGGTTTCTTCAT
>NW_023200602.1:0-961 GCF_002007445.2 Ailuropoda melanoleuca
AGTGAATATGGATGCCAAAATCCTCAACAAGATCCTGGCTAATAGAATCCAACAGTACATTAAAAGGATTACCATCATGACCAAGTGGGATTCATCCCTGGGATGCAAGGGTGGTTCAACATTTGCAAATCGATCGGGGTCTAAGATTTTATCCAGAAAGAAAAATTCAGAAATCATATGATTCTCTCAATAGATGCAGAAAAAGCATTTGACAAAATACAGCATCCTTTCCTGATTAAAACCCTTCAGAGTGTAGGAATAGAGGGTACATTTCTCAATCTCATAAAANTTCTCAATCTCATAAAAGCCATCTATGAAAAGCCTACTGCAAGCATTATTCTCAATGGGGAAAAGCTGGAAGCCCTTTTCCTTATGATTAGGAACACGACAAGGATGCCAATCTCGCCACTATTATTCAACATAGTACTAGAAGTCCTTGCAACAGCAATCAGACAACAAAAAGGGATAAAAGGTATCCAAATCAGCAAAGGAGAAGTCAAAATGTCTCTCTTCGCAGTTGAGATGATACTCTATATGGAAAACCCAAAGAGTCCACTCCCAAACAATTAGAAGTTATAGAGCAATTCAGTAATGTGGTGGGATAAAAAATCAATGCTCAGAAATCAGTTGCATTTCTATACACGAATAATGAGACTGAAGAAAGAGAAATTAGGGAATCCATCCCATTTACAATAGCACCAAAAACCATACGTTACCTTGGAATTAACTTAACCAGAGACGTAAAGGACCTATATCCTTAAGACTATAAATCACTCTTGAAAGACATTGAGGAAGACACAAAAAGATGGAAAAATATTCCATGCTCACGGATCGGAAGAATTAACATAGTTAAAATGTCCATACTACCCAGAGCAATCTACACTTTCAATGCTATCCCGATCAAAATACCGAGGACATTTTTCAAAGAACTGGAACAAATAGTCCTTAAATTTGTATGGAA
>NW_023200602.1:1257-1931 GCF_002007445.2 Ailuropoda melanoleuca
ATTGAGGAAGACATAAAAAGATGGAAAAATATTCCATGCTCATGGATTGGAAGAATTAATATAGTAAAAATGTCCATGCTACCCAGAGCAATTTATACTTTCAATGCTATCCTGATCAAAATACTGAGGACATTTTTCAGAGAACTGGAACAAATAGTCCTTAAATTTGTATGGAACCAGAAAAGGCCCCGAATCTCCAAGGAACTGTTGAAAAGGAAAAACAAAGCTGGGGGCATCACAATGCCGGATTTCGAGCTGTACTACAAAGCTGTGATCACAAAGACAGCATGGTACTGGCACAAAAACAGACACATCGACCAATGGAACAGAATAGAGAACCCAGAAATGGACCCTCGGCTCTTTGGGCAACTAATCTTTGATAAAGCAGGAAAAAACATCCGGTGGAAAAAAGACAGTCTCTTCAATAAATGGTGCTGGGAAAATTGGACAGCTACATGCAAAAGAATGAAACTTGACCACTCTCTCACACCATACACAAAAATAAACTCCAAATGGATGAAAGACCTCAATGTGAGACAGGAATCCATCAAAATTCTAGAGGAGNTCGAGTTGCCAAGGAACTTTTGAAAAGGAAAAACAAAGCTGGGGGCATCACAATGCTGGATTTCAAGCTGTACTACAAAACTGTGATCACAAAGACAGCATGGTACTGG
>NW_023200603.1:0-665 GCF_002007445.2 Ailuropoda melanoleuca
GATAGATAGATAGATAGATAGATAGATAGATAGATAGATGATAGATAGATAGATAGATGATAGATAGATGAAGATAGATAGATGATGATGATAGATAGATAGATAGATGATAGATGATGATAGATGATGATAGATAGATAGATATAGACATGGATATATCTATCTATATATATATGATGGAATACTGCTCAGCCATTCAAAAAAGTGAAATCTTGCCATTTGCAATGACATAGATGGAACTAGAGGGTATTATACTAAGCAAAATAAGTCAATCGGAGAAAGAAAATTATCATATGATCTCACTCTATGTGGAATTTNATGGAACTAGAGGGTATTATACTAAGCAAAATAAGTCAATCAGAGAAAGAAAATTATCATATGATCTCACTCTATGTGGAATTTTAGAAACAAAACAGGATCATAGGGGAAGGGAGGGAAAAATAAAAGAAGATGGAATCAGAGAGGGAGACAAACCATAAGAGACTCTTAATCATGGGGAACAAACAGGATTGCTGGAGGCAAGGTGGATTTGGGGGAATGGGGTAACTGGGTGATGGACATTAATGAGGGCACGATGTAATGAGCAATGGGTGGTATATAAGACTGATGAATCACTGAACTCTACCTCTGAAACTAATAATACATTATATGTTAATTAATTGAAT
>NW_023200604.1:0-3971 GCF_002007445.2 Ailuropoda melanoleuca
TATCTATCTATCTATCTATCTATCTATCTATCTATCTATCTATCTATCTATCATGTCTGTAATGGTCACAACTATCTTGCAAAGGGGTGTATCATCTGAGACTCAGAAAGGCAGTTTGCCCAACTAGTAGGTAACCCAGTTGGGTGTTGAGGTCTCGGTAGCCCCCAGTGCATGGTGGCTCTGTGGTGTCCCCAGGGTCCCGCCTGGACTCACCTAGCATTCCCATGCCAAGCATGAACGCGTCCATGGTGTAAGGCAGTCCCCGGGCCCGGCCTCTTGTCCCCGGTGGGGAACATGACTTCCTTAGGCTGAGCTTTCTTACATTCTACCTGTTCAACAGAAAGGCGAACAAATGAGATGCAAATGAATGCCACGTAAATGTCAAAGGCAGAACTGATCTGGTTACCCGCGAAGGTATTTTTAGCCTTGCTCCTTATTCACTGTAAAAATAGCCATGCCAAGCAAATGGCCTGCAAAACAAATATTTAAGAAAACACGCCACTTGTTGCAAATCCTGCTTTGGAAAAACCGACAAGGATGAAAATTGGGTTTGGAGGGGTGACAAGGACGTGGGCTGAAGACACACGTGCTTGGGCTGGGAGCTCAGACGGGAGCGTGCGCAGAAGGCCTGGGAGGTGAGGAGGCAGACGGGGCTGCTGGGTGTGTCTGTGAAGAAAAACAACAGCAGTAGTAATAATCCCTCCTGCTCATTTGGCCCCTGACAGGTTTACAAATGCCTTCAGGCCCCTGACTCTTCACATCAGGCCACCTGATTCTATTCCTTATTAAACAGACAGGCCAGTTAGCTTCAGCTCTATTTCACAGATGACAAAACTGAACATCAGAAGGCTTGTGTAACGTGCCATAAGCCACAGCCCCGCAGGGGCAGGCCCAGAAGCCAGAATTTTAAAATCTCTAGGTCCTGAAGGCCACCATCTCCATAAAAGCTGCCCCAGCGTGCTCCCGGGAGAAGTAATAACATTAAACACTGCTTCTGTCCATCTGGATTACCAGTTTCTCGTTCTGCAGCTACATCTTCGAGTGGTTGCTAATCTTTCCTGTTTCCCTTCTGCCTCCTAAATTTCTTAATCCTATTCTGCTCACACAACCCAGAAGTCACTTACTTCCCAGCCTTAATGATATATAATACAAGCTGCAGGAAAGAAGTAAAACTGTTGCCCGCAGAAGTGCCCACGCCGTGCTTATGAGCATGCGTCCCACACGGCTGCTCAGTGCTTACTCGCTTTCAGTTTACAGATAACCCTAACATGCATCCGTCCCATCGCTGATGGAGATGGGCTGCCGTGGGGCTGGACAGGGGTGCTGATGGCAGCAAAAAGCATCAGCAGCACAGTCGGATCGTGAGGGGGGAAGGGCAAGAATGAGGTCCCATATTTAAAAAGGGGCCATATGCCATAGGAGCCAAAAGTCCCCGTAGCTCAACAGCTGCAGAGGGTCTCACCATCACACAAAATTACTATGTCCCCAGGGTGTCTGAGATAGGAAGAAGTTAAATTGTGTGCCTTACACTTCGTTTTAAAGGGACCTATGTGGGCTATCCATTTTGGAGATATGGATACCTCTCAAATCTTCTCAACCTGAATACTTCAATTAACAAAAATATGTTAGAGGCACCTGGGTAGCTCAGACGGTTAAGCGGCCGACTTTTCACCTCAGCTCAGGTCTTGATCTCAGTGCCGTGAGTTCAAGCCCGGTGTTGGGGCTTAGCGCTTAAGGCTTGAGGGAAGCTTTAATTACCTAAAATATTAACTCCTCTTCCTTCAGAGACACCAGATAACAGGTATTACTCACTCTTGCTCTTTAAAGAATAACCACACGTGCTTTAGAAACATGGACAAAACGGCTCAACGTTCATGCCTGATAAGTTTAGTACAAAGTTTTTATAGGTTAAGAAGAGATGAGCATTCTGAAATGAAAATGGGTGAAGGACATGAACAAGCAATTCGCAAATGACTACTAATGACACATATCTTTCATATCAGACATCACATGTGACATCCCCAAACAAGACATACTGTCACCTATCAGATCGGCCACGACAACAGGGTTCTTCGATGTCAGAATCCCCGAGAACGGGGAGGAGGGTGGGACATCACGCATATTTTTGGGAGGGCAACCTGACAAGCTTTCAAAAGCCATATGAGTACACATCCTTTGACCTAATAATGCTACTTGCAGGAGTTTATCCTGCACGGACATATGGATAAGGCTATTGTGGTGACAAGCATAAATTATGATTTTTTTTTTTAAAGGAAATATCCTGGGTGTCCAAGAACAGGGAGTTAGTTAGCCAAGTCTGGTTCACCCCAGCTTACTGAAAGCCGTGAAGCTTCAGAAAAGCATGCTGATAACACAGTGCAATTGTACTGGGAAACCTTCAGTCCTGGGCAAACCAGGGTGGTTGGTCACCCTGAATGTAAGAGGGAGTAAAGCAAATTATAATTATTCTGTGGAAAATAAGTAAGCGTATATGCATATCAAACAGGGGAAAAATATTAAAAAGACATACCGAAGTCGCTTTAGAGTGACTTCGTTCTTTCATTTCCATGGTGCATTTTGTTACTGGTGTTTATTTGCCAAGTTTTCTGCTCTGAGTATTACTGTTGCAAGTAGTAGTAAGGAAAGGTGATTAAAAAGAAATAAATTCATCAGAATTGGATCTTTCCGATTTCTCTCCTAAGCTCGGGGTGACTGTTTGCTCCTAGATGCCATCTCTGGGACTCAGAAGCAGGCTGAGGAAGCTCCTTTGCAAGAGCCTGCCCGAGTCTGGGAAGACGGGTGTGCTCCGCAGAGGCAGGCAGATCATTACCTGACGCCAACACCGGGATCCGGAATCATACCGCCAACCAGCTCACTTCCTAATGGCCCTATCGGTGACAATCTATTGCATTGTCTTATGAAAACCTGCCGCCTGTTCCTAGGCAACCTGATCAACGAAAATTTCAGGTTTATACAGTTTGCATTTAGGGAACATAAAGGTTAACTGACTGTAATGGGAGTATTTTAAACAAACCCACCTACTCTTCCTCTTACTGAATAGGGCTGGCAGCTCCATTAAATTCTGCTCTGTCTTCGCGGGTGCTGTTTGGGGCAGTACCCACTGTGCAGGTCCTGTCAACCACCTGCTGTGTCAAGTGTGAGCGTTCCCTGAGGCCAGGGGCTGTGGCACATGCACTCTGCGGGGGGAGGGATCCCCACTTCCTGGGCACTTGAGTGACAGGGAAAGGTAGCTACCACAACAGGGAGCCTTGGCCTGGCCTGCACTGAAGGCTTCTCGGAGGATCTTTCAGGACCAAGAGGCCTGCTCACCCAGCCCCCAGCTCCTCTGAAAACACACAAAAGGGGAAAGGGGAAGAGCTATTCTCTGCTCCTATCCTGAGTCCTTGCAGGGGTCAGGGGCTGGCTGAGCTTGAAAACTACTTTCCCACCCCATCCCCATAAAGACTGGCAGAAGCCTCCCCTCCCCCATCAGACTGTGAGCTCTCAGGGCAGGGATCACAGTCTGCCCCTACTTCCCTGGTCCCTTGTGACATCCTGTACAGAGCATGGGCTGACGCACGTGCTCATTAGGGTCGTGGAGACCCTAGTCTTCTTAAGCCAACAACCCTGAGGGACTCCATGTGCCCAGCAAGGGCTAGGCTGTGGGGGATGCAGACGCAAATAAGGCAAGCCTCTGCCTTGAGAGCTCTCATTCTGTTGAAAAGAACAGGTTCTGACTCTTCTTGTTCTCCTAACATGAAGGCAAGTACTCAAGTCAATCTGCCCCCCTGTCATTTCTGGGCTTGCCAGCCTCTGGAGCCCCTTGAGTTAGGCCACATTTGGGTCACCGCCTCCACCCCCACTACCGTCCCACTGGGCGCCCCCCCCACAAGCTAGAGAACCAGCATGAACACCCCCAGTTACAGTCAGAACCCAAAGCGGGGAAACCAGCCTAAATCTGCCCGGCTCCA
>NW_023200605.1:0-1482 GCF_002007445.2 Ailuropoda melanoleuca
ACCCATGATAGTTCTTTGAGGGCATGTTCAGGAAAGGTACATTTGCTTCTGTTTGCTTGGTGACACTTGGCCGTTGCCCAGAGGCACTGCCAACTCAGGACCACTTTGCATTCTCAAGTTGTGCTTAAAAAAAATCGAATAGTATAAATTCAGTTCCCAAAACCTGTGAGTGCACAGTTGTAGTAGTTGGGAATTCTCAAGAGAGATTACGGAATAATCCCTACCTTCTTCCTTCTAAGGAAGATTTAGCAGGCAGATTGCCTCTTCATCGGCCCTTGCAAGGGGAAAGTTTTCTTTCTAGTTCTTGCCTTATTGAAAGTGTGGCCCCCAGAGAGCCTGGCATTGCACAAAAATGTCTGATCTTATTCCCGACCTATCCCAGGCTATCTGTCCTCTTTTGCCTGCATGGCCATGGAGCGGGAGTGCAAAATCCTGGGGAGTAGAGAGGTGGGAATTCAAAGCTGCCCCAAGGAAGCTGCTAGATTCAACATTCTAGGACATTCCAGGCTTTCTGCTCCCATTTCCTTTCTTTTTGTTCTTTTTTGGGGGGGAGGGGCTTTGAGGGATTTCTTTACTGTCTAGCCTCCTAGGCTGCGTCTTTAAGAAGACATTTTTCTTTCTTGATCCAGAATTTTTTAGGTATTTCATAGTGCTTGGATTTCTCAGTCTTTCTAGTTCACATGGTTGCCTGAAGGCTGCCAACAGAAGTCTCCCTTAGGACAGGCATTTCATTTGCTTATCTTTTCTCTTTCATTGGGTTGCCAACTTTTTGTGTGACCCATATGCCCATCGCCGTGACTTGTCAATGCCACATTCAGGGATGGAAAACTCAGATGACAGGTAGGATTTAGATGAACCCCTGGCTCTGTTGGTACCACGATCCGGAGATGTCTTACATAAGAGAGGCTGTGCTATGCTGCAGTAGCAAATATGCCCTGAAATCTCAGGGATGCAAACAGAATAAATTTATTTCTGCTGTTGATACAGTCTGATGGGGGTCTCACTGTTCTCCGGGGCATCTCGCTGCCTACTTGGGGATCTAGGTTTCTTCCATCTTGGAGCTATACCATCTGGGATGCGTGGTCTCCATGGTCACTGGGACAGCTGTTGCATGCCACGCGGTGTTTTCAAGTTCCCAGACTGGACAGGGCTTCCATCACTTATATCACTTTTGCTCATATCTCATTGGCCAGAAATGGTCACATGGCTCCACCCACATTCTGGGGCCAGAAATGGATGGCAGGGCATGACTATTTGGGAAGTGCCCACAAGCTCTGCCAAGATGGAAAAAGAGATGCAATATCTGCTGTCCCCAAACCTACTAAATTACACGGACAAGTAAGAATTGCTTAATTGTATGTATCGTTTTTGATTCTAAGGTAAGCAGCCACTTGCCTGTGGGTGTTACAAGTCTTGCCTGAGTATGGGGAGGCAAAGCAGAAGCTTGACTTTTAGGTTCTCCTTTGGCTAGTGAACCCATGA
>NW_023200607.1:0-1368 GCF_002007445.2 Ailuropoda melanoleuca
TAATTTCTCTTTCTTCAGTCTCATTAATCGTGTATAGAAATGCAACTGATTTCTGAGCATTGATTTTGTATACTGCCACATTACTGAATTGCTCTAAAAGTTCTAGTAGTTTGAGAGTGGATTATTTTGGGTTTTCCATATAGAGTATCATGTCATCTTCAAAGAGAGACATTTTGATTTCTTCTTTGCCGATTTGGATACTTTTGATCCCCTTTTGTCGTTTGATTGCTTTTGCAAGGACTTCCAGTACTATGTTGAATAATAGTGGCGAGAGCGGGCATCCTTGTCGTGTTCCTGATCTTAAGGGAAAGGCTTCCAGCTTTTCNGCTTTTCCCCATTGAGAATAATGCTTGCAGTAGGCTTTTCATAGATGGCTTTTATGAGATTGAGAAATGTACCCTCTATTCCTACACTCTGAAGGGTTTTAATCAGGAAAGGATGTTGTGTTTTGTCAAATGCTTTTTCTGCATCAATTGAGAGGATCATATGGTTCCTGAGTCTCTTCTTGATGATATGATGTATCACGCTGATTGATTTGCGAATGTTGAACCACGCTTGCATACCAGGTATGAATCCCACTTGGTCATGATGGATAATCCTTTTAATGTACTGTTGGATTCTATTAGCAAGGATCTTGTTGAGGATTTTGGCGTCCATATTCATTAGATAAATTGGTTTGTAATTCTTCTTTTTGAGGGGGTCTTTGCCTGGTTTGGGGATCAAGGTAATATTGGCCTCATAGTATGAGTTTGGTAGCTCTCCTTCTGTTTCTGTTTTTTGAAATAGCTTTAGGAGAATAGGTATTATTTCTTCTTTGAATGTTTGGTAGAATTCCCCAGGAAAACCGTCCGGGCCTGGAGTTTTGTTATTTGGAAGGTTGTTTATCACTGACTCAATCTCTTCATAATTAATTGGCCTGTTTAAGAAATCAATTTCTTCCTGTTTCAGTCTTGGTAGTTTATAGGTTTCCAGGAAGGCCTCCATCTCTTCCAGATTGCTTAGTTTATTGGCATATAGCTGTTAATAAAAATTTCTAATAATCCTTCCAATTTCATTGGTGTTGGTTGTGACCTCTCCTTTTTCATTCATAATTTTATTAATTTGGGTCCTTTCTCTTTTTTTTTTGGATAAGTCTTCCCAGTGGTCTGTCAATTTTATTGACTCTCTCAAAGAAACAGCTTCTAGTCCTGTTGATCTGCTCTACTGTAGTTCTTGTTTCTAATTCATTGATTTCTGCTCTAATTTTGGTCAACTGCTTCCTCATGTGTGGATTAGGCCTGTCCCTCTGTTGCTGTTTCTGCTTCTTGAGGTGAGAATATAAAAACTGCATTTTAGATTTTTCTATTCTTTTGAGTGAGGCTTGGATGG
>NW_023200608.1:0-2093 GCF_002007445.2 Ailuropoda melanoleuca
GGGTATGGGACAGGGTCTCTTCTGCCGTGGCGTCCTGCTGCGCCGGGATCGGGCCGCGGGGCCCAAGGACGTTGCCGCCTTCTGATGCTCGCGGAGCACGTTCCGGATCTAGAATCTGGGGGGAGGGGCTTGGTCACAGGAACTGAATACCGCAGATAAGACCCAGCTGTCGTCAGGATGCAGCCACCTGGCAGTGCGGCCTGCCCCACCGACCTGCCCGCGCTGTTGTGGCTGGTCCCGCACGGTGTCCCCACCCCGGCTTGTGTCTTCACCGGCAAGTTCCGGAAAGCCCGGTTCACGCCTGGACTTCCTCAGTCCTCACGTCACAGGACCCCGCCCCTCGGAGCGTCAGACGCTGCTTAACCAAGATAGACATATTTTTTCCTGACGTTTGTCTCTGTAACAGTGCGTCTACTCCGCGAGGGTGTGAAATAGTCATGCCAGGTTCCCCCACACACCTGTGCTGTCACGGATGCCCAAGGGCCTTGACAAACCGCCTGGGACTGGGGCTCGGGGAACACATCAGGGGTTTTCAATGGGGGATGATTTTGCTCCCCAGGACATATTTGGAAGATCTGGAGACGTGTTTGGTGAGCATGACTGTCACAGGGGCATGCTACTGGTATCTTACTGGGTCAAGGCCAGGGGTGCTACTAAACATCCCACAATGGGCAGGACAGGCCCCCGCCCCCGGCACCAAAGAGTTCCCGTCCCCAGATGTCAGCCGCACTGAGGGTTTGAAACCCTGGACGCACAGCTGTGCGGTGAGTCACGATGGCAGGTGCCAGGCCCCCGGGCGGCTCCGGGAGCACTTCGTGGATCACCGTAGGGAGGTGTCACCTTCACAGTGCCAGACGCTCCTGTGCAAGGACCCAGCGTGCCTGTCAACCAGACTGGTCCTCTTCCGGGCCTGCGGTGGGCCTTCTCCTAAGCATCGTCCTGGCATTTAGGTTCTGTTGTCATTGCCATGTACGTGGGATGTTTTCTGTCACGTCTCCCAGTGATGTTGGCGTACATGAGATCCGTCGACGTCTGGCTTTATCTTTGAGCTCAGGTACTTTCTGAATTCTCTTCTTGAGGTCCTAGATCTGTTGATTTTCCTGGGGCTCCAGGTCTGTGCTCCTGGCATCTGCGGGTATTCACGGCGTGCTTTCAGTGTGCAGGCTGGAGGGAAGGGGCTCTGTGCCACAAAGAGTGGAGCACAAGAGTGGAGTCTGTGCTCCCCACCTCTACCCTCCGTGGCTCCTTGGAATGATCCGGGGGCCTGAAGGATAGAGGTTCTGGCTTGGACTGTCTGTGGGGCTTTGTGAGTCCTGAGACCAGGTGACAAAGTGACTCAGAGTGGAGAAGACCCCCCCCACAAGCTTGGCTTTGCAGGGGAGGCACTGGAGGCTCTGGGAGCACTGGCTGGTGACCCCAGGTGGCTACCTGGTCTTCTTCCTGATGGGCGGGTTGGCAAAGCCACCAGGAAGCCCCTTACTCGAGGGCTGAGAAGGGCAGTGGGCTCTGCGGGGAGGCCGGGGGGTTGTGCCACACAGACTCCTTCCTGAGCGTCTGCGAGCCCCTGGGGGCCCCCAGAACACCTGGGTGGGGGCAGAGGAGCCCAGGGAGCATAGAAGCAATGCTCTTCCCCTGGGCCGGGAGTGGGAGGGCATCTGGGTGACCCATGTTTTTGCCTTTAGTCCTCACACTGACCTAACCTCCCACAGGGAACCAGACTTTCTATGTTTGACACTTAAAAATAATTAGGAAAAGAGGGGAAAAAAGGTCAATAGAGGAAGCGCATGGAGGTGGGTGTGTAACCGGCTGGGTCGGTGGTGCTGTTCGTCACACTTGGTCGTTCAGGGGTTTGTATTTTCCCGTGTTTGTACCGAAGTCTTTTATGCACTGTGTTGTCCTAGGGCTGCTGTGACAAGGACCGCATCAGAAGGGCACCTGTTCACAGTCTGGAGGCTGCACGCCCAGGGTCCATGGGTGGACCGCGCTGGCTCCTCCCGGGGTCTGTCTCCTGGGCGTGTGGACACCCTCCTCTCCCCGTGTCCTCACGCGGTTTCCCTCTGTGTGTGTGTGTGTCCAGCTGTTGTAGGGACACC
>NW_023200609.1:0-617 GCF_002007445.2 Ailuropoda melanoleuca
GAAAGGAAAGGAAAGGAAAGGAAGAATGGAAGAAGGAAGAAGGAAAGAAAGAAAAGAAAGAAAAAGAAAAGGAAGGAAAGGAAAGGAAAGGAAAGGAAAGGAAAGGAAAGGAAAGGAAAGGAAAGGAAAGGAAGAGGGAGGAAGGAAGTAAAGAAGGAAGGAAGGAAGAGGGAGGGAAGGTAGAAATTAGTTGCCATTTTTAATATTGTTTTGGCTATCTACTGCTTTGTAGCAAACTATCTCAAATTTTAGTGGCTTAAAACAAGTATTTAGGGGCGCCTGGGTGGCACAGCGGTTAAGCGTCTGCCTTCGGCTCAGGGTGTGATCCCGGCGTTATGGGATCGAGCCCCACATCAGGCTCNCATCAGGCTCTTCCGCTATGAGCCTGCTTCTTCCTCTCCCACTCCCCTGCTGTGTTCCCTCTCTCACTGGCTATCTCTATCTCTGTTGAATGAATAAATAAATAAAAATCTTTAATTAAAAAAAACCAAGTATTTAATTAGTTTCATGATTTTATGGATCTGTAATGTGGGCAGGACTTGGCTCGTATATCAGTAAAAGTTCAATCAGGAAGTAAAATCAGTAAAATTTATTACAAAAATTTATTTATTTCAAGG
>NW_023200610.1:0-1384 GCF_002007445.2 Ailuropoda melanoleuca
TGACAAGAGAAGCTTATGCAGGTGTATACAGCTGTCCGCTTGTGCAAAAGAGGGGCGAAATTTACCATGCACAAATCCAGGATAAATAACTAAGAATAAATGACTACAATCTGTAGGGAGTCAGGTTTCAATATGACATAGGGAAAGAGCGGTCTAATCTGCCACATTGTGCAACAACGTTTCCTATTTGGGGCTTGCTAGAGTCTTCCAAGCACTGGCAGAATGTTCTTTCAGTGAGGAAAAGTACTGAAGTCATCCAACATTAATTGAGTGTTGGACCTCAGTGAGCTGATAATCAGGGCTTCTTCCAATACTGGGATTTTATGATATATTTCCATACCTTATAGACAAGAAATGTGCTCATATTTCTCCATGTGAACTCAGAGAAATACTTGATACAATAATATCACAGCTCTTTTATTTTTGCATTTCAGTCTGAAACCATACAGCCCAAAAGATCGTCCTGTAGGAAGGGTTTATTTAGCTCACAAGATTTGTCGGCTAACTATGTTGAAGACTGGGTGTAAAACTAGCAAGGAAATGCTTTATTAAAGTCTATTTTATTTAGCAGGTTGTGCAGGCTGTTTCTAGAATTCAGGAAAGTGTTTAGGCCTAGAAATCGTTATAGTGGGCAAAGAGAAAGACAGGACACCTGGCAAAGGCAGAGAAGGCTGTTAGCACTAAAATGAAAGAAGAGCAGGGCTTGGAATAAAGACCAGGTTCAATACGTGGTGAAAGTCAAATAAAAGAACAGAAGAACTGAAGGGAGTGAACAGGGAAGGTGAAAACCATCTTAAGGAGGAAAAAAAAAAGCTTCTAAATAAAGGAAGCAGCAAAGAGGTTACTTTGGGGCCAGTGCCAATCGAAGCAGGGAAGACCTTGATCAAAGGATATTTGAACAGCTGAGAAACAGATGAAAAATTCTGAAAGAATTTGGAGCTTACATGTGGAACATTCCCAAATAATCATGGTATGCATTGTAAAGGACTTCAGTTAATAAATTAAAAGCCTAGTGAGTTCGTTATAATCTTTGGTTAGCAGGATTTAGTTTATATTTTTTCTGGTTACTGAAGTAAAAAGTGCTCATTGTTAAAAATAATTTGAAGTGCATAAAGATGAAAGAAAAAAATTAATCTTTGGCACTGATGCTATTCATCATTGCTGTTAAAATTTTGTATTTGAAGTTTTCATACAGGATTTTTACCCTTGTTTTTAATAAGGTATATTTTAATAGTCAATTGCATAGGCTCAAGATAGGTTTAAATTCCTGAGTTACAGGGAGATAGGCTTCCATAATGTTTTACCAACTTACGGAAGCCTATCTCCTTGTAATTCATAGTAACAATACCTGGGTTTGGAACATCTTACTGAATCCTTTTTTTTT
>NW_023200610.1:7279-8826 GCF_002007445.2 Ailuropoda melanoleuca
AAAGAAAAATGGAAAGAACATAAAAGCGCAACTGTTGCTATCAAGTTCTAGAAAAACATTTCCTTTACTTCTATTTTCCTATTAAAATTCTTACACCCTATGGAGTCAAACTGTAAAGTCTAACCTTTGTGGAATAAGGCATGAGGATTTGAGATTTATGTGTGAGATGACACTCATTTAGAACTTTCAGTTACATTGCTTTGCTCTGCATTGTTTATTTACTATTGCTATAGTTTTCAATACAATAAATGAATGTTTTGGGGAATACCTTTTCAATGTTAAAATCCAACATTAACCTGAGCAACAGTAATGAGTTCCTTGAGACAATCTGATAAATTAGGTAGTAAAATATTTTCTTTTAATTTAAACATAAATGTTTCTTTTCCAATGTTCATATTGGCCAGAAATTTTGTGTTCTTTAATCTGGCTTAAAATGCACTCAATATTTTAAAGCTAATCTTTTGGCCTCTTTTAAATATGAAAACACTTTTTGAAGTGTGACATTTTAAGGTATTGTTACTAAATTTTTATTTGGTTATCTCTCCCTGATAATTTCATATATTTAATAATTGGAATGTCTTCTCTCAGTGAATTCCTGGCATCTGTTACAGTGCCTGATATATAGAGCACATGGCCAAGAAAGAGTTATCAGATGAATAAATAAGGAGTTATTTTTATAATTTTATCCTTATTTCTGTGCTCATAAACATACATACCCATTCAGATGTGCAAGTCAGTGACTGAAATACTAAATGAAATTTTGTGAGCTCAAAACATTCTGCTCATTGCGTAGATATTTACTACATAATAAAGATCAATCTTAACCTGTCCTCAACTATGTTGCAAAGAACATAAAAGCAGACATATAATTCTACATAATATCTCATAGTTCCTTGCCTTGTGAATTTGTCCTGTCACGTACTCTATAGGTCTGATATAGTTTCCTTCAAAACAATGTTTCTTTCAGCTTTTCGTTTTTTTGGATTTTTTACAAACGAAATGCTTGCCTGCTGTTTTATTCTAGAATCTCAGGACAATTTAACATTAGCTTAATCAGTGTATAATTTCCAAACTCATTTTAAAATTACTTTCAAATACACACACACACATATATACACTTTTTATCTATAATCTTCAGTGAGTTGTCAGAAATAACTAATGGATCAGTGATAACAATGGCTAATTCTTAAATGCTTTCAATATATGCCATCAAATTGTTTTTAAAAGTAATCTGAAAACACTTCCCTTCCCTTTGCCTCCCATCACACGTAGTGGGCTCTGATTATACGATCATATTTATAAATAAATCCCATATCATTCAATTAAATAAATACATATATGAAATTCCATGCTGTAGTTATGGGCAAATGTATCTAAAAACAAAATCTGCTGCCACTTCAGAAAACATCTCCACAAGGATTACAAGAAAGGAAACACTGTGGCTTTCGAATAAAGCTTAAACCGGAATGTGAAGCGAGTCCCAGACAATCTGCTAAAGGGATTGCAGAGGGAATAAATCTCACCCTGTTAGATAGCCAGGCAGATAG
>NW_023200611.1:0-733 GCF_002007445.2 Ailuropoda melanoleuca
CATCCTAACCCTAAATGAAAGGAACCTGTCCACCCTTGCATGGGAGTCACCGCTTTGGAAATGATTCCCCAGGATCTCCTCATTTGCTGCAAGTTAAGTTTCCATTGTGTGACAGTACCCCTGGTGTGGTTTCTATCTGTAACTCACCAAGGAGTGAACTCACGTGGTCTCCGTTACAATATGAACTATTTCTTTCAAAACCAAAAGGATTTCTGAAATACTCTCTTAAGTGGAATGTCTTGTTATGAGAGTGTGTCCTGAACCCAGACTGTTTGAGTTTAAATGCTCACTGCATAAACACTGTGTGAGGCTGAGCAGGGTGTCAATGGCCCGTGCCTCCATTCCCTCTCACACAAAATGCAGGTAAGGACAGCGTCTACCTTAGATGGTTGGTGTAGGCGTTAACTGAAATAATCAGCACATAAACTGAATGGAGCATGCATTGAAAGTTAGCTATTACCCTTATTANCTTATTATCTCAGAAAATTCCCTTCATTTTAATCATCCATCTAAAAACACATGGTGCAGTATTCTATCCAACCTTCTTTAAGAGCCACATTCCATAATCCTCAATTTTCCTTAATCCTTCACGTGGCTCACACAAGCCAGCAAAGCTCATGATCTGCGCACGAAACTGGCTCATTGTGCTTTCCCGCCATTCTAATCACCCTTGACTTTCTTCTCCAATCCCTGTTGGTCTTCTCCATCCTATGCTCTCACTAGTCCTTTAAAA
>NW_023200613.1:0-995 GCF_002007445.2 Ailuropoda melanoleuca
GGAAGAAGTAAAACTGTATTTGAAGATACATGATGCTATACATACAGGACTGTGATTACTCCACTAAAAAACCATAGAATAAATGAATTCAGTGAAGGTACTGAATACAAAATTAATATACAGAAACCAGCTACATTTTTATACACTAACAATGAACTAACAGAAAAAAGAATTAAGAAAACAATCCCATTTATAATTACATCAAAAAGCTTAAACTATTTAGGAATAAGTTTAACCAAAGAGGAGAAAAACCTGTATTCTGAAAACTTATAAGACAGTGATGAAAGAAATTGAAGATGACATAAATGAAGGGACAGATGTTCCATGTTCATGGATAGGAAGAGTTCATATTGACAAAATGTCTGTACTGCCCCAATCAATCTACAATCCAATGTAAATCCCTTCCAAAATATTAATAGTAGTTTTCACAGAACTACAACAAATAGTTCTAAATTTGTATGGCACCACAAGAGATCCCAAACAGCCAATTCAACCTTGAGAAAGAGGAATAAAGCTAAGAGAGCACAACCCTAGACTTCAAACTGTACTACAAAGCTAAAGTAATCACAAACTGGACACATGTATCAATGGAACAGAATAGAGCCCAGAAATAAACTCATGGTTATATTGTCAATTATCTGTGACAAAGGTAGCATGAATATACAAAGGGGAAAATACAGTATCTTCAATAAATGGTATTTGGAAACCTGGATGATTACGTGCCAAAAAAGAANAAACCTGGATGATTACGTGCCAAAAAAGAAAAAAAGAAACTAAACCTTTTTTATACCATACACACACAGACACACAATTTTAAATGGATTAAAATCTAACTGTAAGAACCAAAGCCAAAGAAATCCTACAGACAAACATAGGCAGTAAAATCTTGGAGAGCAGCCTTAGCAATATTTTTCTGGATCTGTCCCTTAGGCAAAGGAATTATAAACAAAAGTAAATATTTGGACCACATCAAATTATAAAATTTTTGTACAGTG
>NW_023200614.1:0-217 GCF_002007445.2 Ailuropoda melanoleuca
ATTTATTGAAGAGACTGTCTTTTTTCCACTGGATGTTTTTTCCTGCTTTGTCAAAGATTAGTTGCCCGTAGTGCAGAGGGTCCATTTCTGGGTTCTCTATTCTGTTCCATTGGTCTATGGGTCTGTTTTTGTGCCAATACCATGCTGTCTTTGTGATCACAGCTTTGTAGTACAGCTCGAAATCCAGCATTGTGATGCCCCCAGCTTTGTTTTTCCT
>NW_023200614.1:533-749 GCF_002007445.2 Ailuropoda melanoleuca
GTGCTATTGTAAATGGGATGGATTCCCTAATTTCTCTTTCTTCAGTCTCGTTATTCGTGTATAGAAATGCAACTGATTTCTGGGCATTGATTTTTTATCCTGCCACATTACTGAATTGTTCTATAACTTCTAATATTTCGGGAGCGGATTCTTTGGGGTTTTCCATATAGAGTATCATGTCATCTGCGAAGAGAGACATTTTGACTTCTTCTTTGC
>NW_023200615.1:0-4981 GCF_002007445.2 Ailuropoda melanoleuca
GCCTTTGCAGTGTCCCACAGGTTTTGGACAGATGTGTTTTCATTCTCATTGGTCTCCAGAAATTGTTTAAATGATTTTTGATTCCCTGGTTTACCCAATCATTTTTGAGCAGGATGGTTCTTAGTTTCCAAGTGTTTGAGTTTCTTCCAAATTTTNGTTTGAGTTTCTTCCAAATTTTCCCTTGTGATTGAGTTCCAGTTTCAAAGCATTTTGGTCTGAGAATATGCAGGGAATAATCACAGTCTTTTGGTATTGGTTGAGACCTGTTTTGTGACCCAGTATATGGTCTGTTCTGGAGAAAGTTGCACGTGCATTCAAAAATAATGAGTATTCTGTTGTTCTGGGGTGTAGTGTTGTGTATATATCTATGAGGTCCATCTGGTCCAATATGTCATTCAAAGCTCTTGTTTCTTTGTTGATTTTCTGCTTAGGTGATCTGTTGCTGAGAGTGGAGTGTTGAGGTCCCTACTATTAACGTATTATTATCTATATGTCTCTTTATTCTGGTTAAGAGTTGGCCTGTGTATCTAGCTGCTCCTCTGTTGGGGGCATATATATTTATAATTGTCATATCCACTTGTTGGATACATCCTTTAAGAGTAATATAGTGTCCTTCTGTATCTCTACAGTCTTTAGTTAAGAATCTAATCTGTCTGGTATGAGAATTGCTACCCCAGCTGTCTTTTGAGGTCCATTGGCATGAAAAATGGTTTTCCATCCCTTCACTTTCAGTCTGGATGTATCTTTAGGTTCAAAATATGTCTGTTGTAGACAGCAAATGGATGGGCCATGTCTTTTCATCCAATCTGCAACCCTGTGGTGCTTTATGGGAGCATTTAGGACATTCACATTGAGAGTGATTATTGAGAGAGAGAGGATTTTAATGATGTCATGTTGCCTGTGAAGTCTTTGTTTCTACAGATTGTACATTTCTGTTTTGTATCACTCATGGGGCCTTTTTACTTTTATAGAATCCCCCTTAATATCTCTTGTAGTGTCAGCTTGGTGGTCATATATTCTTTGTTTCTGCCGGTCTTGGAAGGTCCTTATGTCTCCATCAATTCTGAATGACAGTCTTGCTGGATAAAGGATCCTTGGCTGCATGTTCTTCTCAGTTAGAGCTTTGAAAATACCTTGCCAACCCTTCCTGTCCTGCCAGGTCTCTGTAGACAGGTCTGACATTATTCTGATATTCTTCCCTCTGTATGTAAGGATTTTCTTCCCCCTGGCCACTTTCAAGACTGTATCCCTGGATCTAATATTTGCAAATTGCACTATGATGTGACATGATGTAGGTCTATTCTCATTGATCTTGGGAGGGGTCCTCTCTGCCTCTTAGACACTAATGCTTGTTTCCTTTGCCAGATTAAGGAAGTTCTCAGCTACAATTTATTCAAATATCTCTTCTAGACCTCTCTCTTTCTCCATCCCCTCAGGGATGCCAATGATTCTGACATTGGAAGGTTTTGTTGAGTCAGTAATCTCCCGTAACCTACATTCTTGAGATTGGATTTTTTTGAGCCAAGTTTCTGTTTTTACTTTCTCCTCTACCATTCCATTTTCCAATTCACTAATTCGTTCTTCTGCCTCATTTACCCTGGCCATCAGAGTGTCTAGTTTAGACTGCATTTGATTCATAGCATTTTTAATTTCTGCCAGATTCACCCTCATTTCCACCGTTATTCTATTTTTCTCGTTAATATTTTCATTAATGGTTTTTTCAAGTCTATGCATCATCTTGACCATTGTTACTCTGAACTCCATTTCTGACAATTTGGTTATATCCATATCCATCAGTTCTGTGGCAGAGGCCACAGTCTCTGTGTCCTTTCTTTGCTGAGGGTTCCTCCTCATCATTCTGATGAGGAGAGGTTGTGGGGATGCACAGAGCCCCAATTATTGACCAGGACCCAGGCAGTGTGCACTTGTTTTATAGGGACCTTAAGGATGTGGGCTTCTTGATTTTTCAGCCTGCCTTCTGGGGGAGGGGCCTGCCATGCTGATATTCAGTCAACCCTGTTTGGGTAGTCTCCCTGCCCCTGCGAGGGGAGATGGGAATTGGCATAGTGTGATCTGATATTTCTGGGCTTTTGTTCTCTGGTGGCTTTCCCTGGTGGTTTTCTGTGACTCTTCTGAAAGTCAGAGCAGCAGTGGCCACTGTCTCAGAACAGACATTGCAGTCCGCTCTCCCCTGAGCTCTTCTGGCCTCTTTGTTTCTGTTGGTGCTGCTAAAAACCCTGCAGGCAGCATCCCAGCCCTCACTTTCAGGGCACGTCTCTGTCTTTTGTGTTTCTAACACTGCCAGCTGCCCCTACGTGCGCTCCCGAGCTCCCTGTTTCAATGAGGTTCTTACGCACTCTGGAGTGCAGGTTTTTGGTCTGGTCACGCACATGCTCCTGAGCTCCCGGTTTCAGTCCAGTTTCAGTGAGTGCTCTGGAGCTCTGGTTTTCAATCTGTTCGCACGCATGTTCCCAGGCTCACGGCCTCAGTCTGCTCTCTTTTGAGTGCCGGTCCTCGAGTCTGGCCCCCTCCCCAGTGCAGGTGGCTACCACTTCCCAGCGCCCGACCACGGAGGCTCCCTCCCCCTTCTGTTTATCTTCCGATATCTGTGCACGGATTCATGGCTCCCTGCTTCCTACCTCAATACTCAGCGCTGGAGATGTTCATTTGTAGAGATCCAGATGTATCTTCCTGCATCTCAGGCTGATTCTGTGGCTTTTCATAGTGGTCTGGTACCTATCCAGCTCGACTCAGGGGACCAGCTGAAAAAGGGGACACCTACTCCTCCGCCATCTTAACTCCACCTCTCCTACAGGTTATTTTTAGACTTCATATAGCAGAAACCATGTTAATATATATCCTTTTATTTGCAAAATAACCAAAAATTCAAATTTAAAATGTTCTTTGTCAGGTCATGCTGTTTGCCATAAGACTATCAATTTTTAGTGTGATGGACTTTCATTTCCCATAATGTTGATGGTAATGGTCTTATACTCCACAGATGAAGTAGTAGCAGGCTTAGGATGGCAGATGATGCGTTTGTTCAGGATATGTTAAATTGGTGGTGCCTAAGTTGAGATGCACCAGCATGCAGTCGGATGTTTAGTTTTAAAGCTCTAAAAACATATGTGGTCAACAGATTCTGGAATAAGATATCTTTTTGCACAGTCATTTATTGCTGCCTTTATGCCTTTGTTCCTTAATGTATAGGTGGCAGGATTCAAGACAGGGTTGATAGCAAACTCAACAATGAACAAGTATTTATCACTTGATGATATGGGAAAAGGCCAGACATAGAGAAACATGCATGGAGTGAAAAATAGAACCACCACAGCCTGAAGCACGTTTCCAGACAGTGATCAAAATGAAGACATAGGAAAAGATCAGCAGGAAGAAGGTGCCCATGCTCATGAAGCCACTGTTGGCAGCAATAATAAACTCAAACTTGGCTGCATCTCTGCACACAAGTTTTATGATCCTGGGAAAGTCACAGTAAAAGCTGTCTACTTCATTTGGACCACAAAAGGGCAAGCTTATAATGAAAGCAGATTGAGACATAGCATGAATCACTCCTGTTACCCAACCAGTGATTACAAATGAAACACATATTTTAGGATTTATGATGTTTAAATAGTGAAGAGGCTCACAGATTGCCGTGTACCTGTCAAATGCCATGGCTATGAGTAACACCATCTCCACTCCTCCCATGATGTGGATGAAGTATATCTGTGTCATGCAGCTTTGGAAAGAAATTACTTTACATTCACTGGAAAGGTCTTTTATTGTCTTGGGGACTATGATAGAAGTCAATGAGGGTCAGGTTGGCCAGGAAGGAAGTACATAGGAGAATGTAGGTAAGAATCAAAGATTACCAGAAACAAAACAAAAAGGTTTCCCAACATGATCGCTAAGTAGAGCAAAGAACGTATCAAGATGAGAAAATTTTTTTTCTCCCAAGAACAAGAAAGGGCCAGTAACACAATCTCAGTGACCACAGAGTCATTTAATCCACCCATTGACTGGGACAGGAGAGCTGATTTTCAAGTGACGTGAGGATAAAAATGAAAAAGAGTAAGTATCAGTGTCAGTAACATAGATTTCCTGTTTGTTTTGCTAATTAAGTTAGATATTATTGACTGAGAGAGGAAAAAGGATTTGGAAAAAATAAGGTTAGCACCAAATTCATTCTATAAAGGGGGTATTTGAGGGAAAAAATGTGACACTAAATTTTGCAACTAGAGCAAGAGGGATTCCTTTAATTTTAATCCCATAGTTAAAACTCATTTTAATTTTTTCAAAGATTCTCGATCATTTTCCTGACCATTTCCCTAAGTGTGTTCTCTTATGATTACCTCTTCTGTCACATCCTTATTAATACTTCTACACTAATTCTATATTCACTTACCTGAACTTTTCTTCATCCCTTAATTTTTCCCTTTTCACTGTAATTACAAAGATCACCATGACAAAAGTACTTGAACATATCCCATCACTCCCTACATTGGGCTTTTTAAATTTACATGGAACTTAGGTGCACAGGCTCAATAATTTTTTTAAAGATTTATTTATTTATTTGAGTGAGAGAGAACGAGTGAGGGGAGGAGCAGAGGGAGAGAATATTCAAACAGACTCCCTTCTCCTTCTGAGCCTACATCCTGACTTGGGGCTCGATCGCATGACATGTGAGATCATGACCTGAGGTGAAACCAAGAGTCACACGCTTAGCACTTTGAACCACCCAGGTACCCCCAGGCTGAATAATTTTAATACTCAGTTCATGACATGATTCTTACACTTGGTTCATGACCACTTTTAGTAAACAGATTACTTAGTGATAAACTAAACTAAAATATTGTATATATCAGAGTAGAGATTAGTAAATATAATCATGATGAATACTTAATAATCATTCTAATGATCCCAGGTAACAGAATTGAGTGTTTTCAGTATTTAGGGCATTGTTTTAGGTACATTATTTTTT
>NW_023200615.1:5269-7573 GCF_002007445.2 Ailuropoda melanoleuca
AAAAAAAAAAAAGAAAATGAGGTGGCAAAAGTAGGAGTGTATCAAGAGTTTTCGGACTTGGGAATGCATGCTCCTAACCAATGCTCTGGGCTCTTGAAGGCCAGCACTTCCAAATACACTCTAGCTCTCCCCAGGATCTAGATGCATCAACCTTTTGCTTTCATCTCAACTTTTCTGTTCCCTTGATGTGTTACACATAGAATCTCTCCTTCAAAAATCAAATCTCTTAAGGATGGGATGGGGGGAGCTTTCTTTTTTTTCTTTTTCTCTCAAACCCTTCACAGGTAAATTTATTTATCTCATACATTCTATTTATTGAACAAGCCAAAACAAGCTAGCTTGCACTTCAGGAAATCCTTTTAAAGATGTCACCAGGGATTCAACACACAATAGTCTACATGTAAAAATATCATATATAATAATCAGTTTTCAGTCTTTATCTTACATACTTGTTCTCCAAATTTGGTACTATTGATTTTGCATTGTTTTTGAAATTTCTTCTGTCATTGGTTGCTGTACATGTATTNATGTACATGTATTGGCCACCTATCCCAAAGCCTTTTCCATACAAGTTTGTGCTAAGAGAACACCTATCTGTTTAGGTATTTGATGGAAATTTCTTAATTTTGGAAGAAGGTAGGTTCTTATCTTAGCCCTGGGATGAATTATGATAATCTATGTACCTTGGCCATGGATTGGTATAAGAGGGGTGTGTAGCCGAATTTTGATGAGATATACATAACAATGCCTTCTGTGGAAGGTTTTCTTTCCCAGATTAAAATACAAAGATTAATGTAGAGAAGTCTCTTTTTCTGGCTCTTTTATTCCTGCATTCAATATTAATGTGATGCCCAAAGATGCATGAGCTTTGGGGTATCTACATGTTAAAGATGATATTATGAACAGATAGAAAAATAATCCAGTCTTAAAGGTCTTTGACTCATGTCAGCAAAGGTCTACCTTCTGATATCTTGTAATGCGAGAAAAATAAAAACTTACTTTAAGAGACTCTAAATAAGGCAATGTTACTTGAAGCTGGATGCATTTGTAATATTTGTATATCTGAGCTCTTTTGATTTTTCTCCTATATTTCTAACTTCTTTTTTTTGTCTTTCACCGATGCATGGATTTTTTTCCTGCATATTTTTGAGTGCTGATGTAACTCAGGAGACATAAAACATATACATTTTTCATTTCAAACATGCTTCCTTGTTTTAATTACTCTCCACTTACAAGGATTTTTGTATCTACAGTTCTATTCCTGCACTCTAGGGTAATATATCCAAGACTGTACTGTACTACATAAATGGACGTTCCTAAAGCACTTCAAGTGAAATTGTGCAAGGCTGAACTCATGATTTTATCCTCTTTTTAATGCCTCAGGAAATATCATGATCATTATCTCTCAGGTGCTTAATCCAAGAATCTCCGAGGCACCTTTTCTCCTCTTTCTTTGCATTATAATGGTAATAAATGTAAATAGATTAAATCACTCTATTAAAAATCAGAAATTATCAGCATGGATATAAAAAAATCAGTTTATGCTGCTTATAAGACAAACTGCTATACACACACATGCACACACACCCTTAAACAGAAAATACAAAAAGGAAAAAAAAGAAATATACTAAACATATATGAACCAAAAAAGAGCTGGTTCAACAATATCTGTCAAAATAGAATATGAGGTTGAGCATTAATGTGAGAGTAAAGCAAATAAGCTATACTTGATGAAAAGGCTATAGAAATTATAAATTTGTATGTACCTAACAATATAGACTTAAACTATAAAACACCAAAAGCCAAAAACTACAAGAACTCAGAATTACAAAATGAAATTGAAAAGCTCATATAAGCATAATGGCAAAATTTAACACCTCTCTCAGAAACTACATATTTGGAGAATATATAGAGAATTTGGGTAACACATATGACATAATTGTGAGTTTACATATCCCAGCACTCAACAGAGGATACACATTCTCCTAAAGCATGCATGCAACACGTTAGATATTTATAAAATTAACTGTATACTCTCGGTCACAAAGAGTCATAGTTATTCAAACCATGTTATCTGATTACTATGCAATTTAATTAGATATTAACTACCACAACTAGTAACGAAAATCCTACAGGCTAGAAAATCTGAAAAAAACAAAAGCTTAAACAATGANCTAGAAAATCTGAAAAAAACAAAAGCTTAAACAATGAATAGGTTAAAAAATACTGCAGAAGGAAAATCATAAACTGTAATGGTTTTATCAACAAACTAAAATCAAAAAATTTGTATTCATTTAACAATGT
>NW_023200616.1:0-4153 GCF_002007445.2 Ailuropoda melanoleuca
CCACTAGATGGGGCTTCTCCCTCTGTGTCTGGTTAAGCAATGATTTCCTGCTCTGAAAGGCCACCATTTTCTGAACTTAATCCCTCTTGGATTAATAGAGTGTACGAAGGTTCCCTACCACGCAGGCCTCCAGCCCCGTGTCCTCTCCTCAGAGAGCCCTCCCCACTCCCTTCCCCCTGAGGCCGTGTTATCACTGACCTTGTGCGTGAACCTGAGTTAGGCGTGTGCTACAGTGGCTTTGCTGTGTTCCCTCCCCAGCCCTGCCCACTGGAAGGTGAAGTCCTCGAGGGCAAGGGCTCAGGCTGGCACAGCCCCTGGCACGCAGTAGGCACTCGGCATCTATGGTTCAATGGCTGAGTGAGTGACCCTCCCGCGGAACCTAGTCCAAGGTGGCCGGCGACCTTGAGGGATGGCAGGTGCTAAGAGTCAGCCGAACCTGATTTCCAAGGTCAGGCTCCTGGCCTGCTGGCAGGTGGTTTTGGGCAAGTAATCTGGGTTCTCCAAGATCAACTTTCCCGTGTATGCAGTGGGGAGAAAGGGTCACGTTCGTGGGGTCATTCTGAGGACTAAGTGGGAGATAATTTACATCAAGTGGCTGATCCAGCCCCCGGCACGTGGTGAGGAATGCACAAGTCTGAGCGGTTTCCCACCCTCTCCTGGGCCGAAGTTTCGACTTTCTGTTTTCATGGAAAATGATTCTGTAAAATGCTTCTCCCCACCCCTCCAAAAATACCCACTGACGTGCGCCATCATAACCTGGATCCACATCCCAACCCTAACCTCTCTCCCTTATGCCCCTCCAGCCTCCTTCTTGACGCCTTGGCTTCTCTCAGGTTCTCAAACTCACCTCACAGCCTTTCCACGTGCTGGTCCCCTAGCCTGGAAACGTCTGCCTGAGGCCTTTTCCTGGGGAACTCTCACTCATTCATCAGGGCTGGGTTTTAATGCCACCTCCCCCAGGAAGCCCTCCCTGATCACACACCCCACTGGGTCAGCACCCCCGCCCCCCGCAAGGCTCTGCTGTTCCAACTTGCATTTACTTCCCCAATGTCTAGCTTTCCCATTATTTGTTGATTTATAACTTATTAGTGGACAATATCTGAAAGTTGAAGCGGATTGGTTTTTGGCCACAGGCAAGAGCATCTGCGGCAGCAAGAGGACAGCATCAGAGCAGCAGGGCTGACATGCTCTGCCCCGGAATATGCCAGATCCTGCCGGAGCCTGCATCTGTGCACTGGGTGTTTCCATGCCAACCAGCTGGGCCTGAGTGAGGAGTGCTTGCATCCTAAATGTGCCCCCCCCAGGTTAATTACGGATGTGCCTCTATTGAGGCAAGAAACTTATTTTAAAGTTATGGCTTGTGAATGCAAAGAGCTGGATCTCTGCGGCTGAGAGATTCATTCCTGAAGACAGAAAGACAGCAGGAAGCGGGCAGTGCCTTCCCAGGTTCAAGGTTGGGAGCCCCAACATGGGGAAGCCTGTGACACTCACCCCTATTCCCAGCCTCCTGTCCCACTGACTCAGATGCCTGGGCTCAAACCCTGGTATCCGGGGCTGCCCTCTTCCTGCCTCTGACTCTGTCACGGCCCTTCCCTGCCCTCTTCTTCATTACCAGAGTCCATCAGTGGTAAAAGCTTTTGGAGGTAATTGCTAGATTCTCCACATTTTTTTTTCTTCTTGGTGAGAGATGGTGGGATTTCAGAGCAATCTGCCATGTTCTCTGGCCAAAGAAGTGTCTCTGTGCAGGTTTGCTGCTTAATTATCAGCCTCCTGATTGCAGCATCCTCCCAGCGGGACACACCTGCTCTGCCTCTGGAAGCTTGGCATTTGGAGTGCATGTGCCTCTGTGTGGGGGGGCAGCTTTTTTTTTTCCTAAAAATTTTCTGTTGTTCAGGTTAATGTGTTTAAACTGTGGTAGGCTTTTGGGGCTTCTTCTTCTAAAGAAGCTAATTTTATTCATCCTTGGACTGCTTTCCCAAAGAACATCTCCTTTCGTAAAGAATGTGTGCCAAGGATCACAATGGAGAAGGGCTGTGGGAATGGCTTCCCTTTCTATCACGGCGTCTTCTCTACGTTGGGGCGCACGAGAAGACTCCCTGGAGCTGGGTTCAGATCAGACTGGAGGGTGTCTCCTCCTCTCCCCAGGCTCCCCAAGGGTCACCCCCCTGAGTCTGAGCCCCAGGCCTCTCTCTGCCCCTTTGAGGGCACTAGGAATCCACAGGAGGGGTCTTCTGTGCTCGGAAGCTTGATGTTGTCCCTTTCTCCTCCAAAGCATGTCCACCCACCTCTCAGACCCCACCCACACCCTCCGTCCTGTCTGGGGCCCGTCTGGTCTACCATGGCCTCTCCTTAGTCTCTGCCTCCCAGCCCAGCCCCTCGAGTCAAGGCACCTGTTGACCACTCTGCTGGGTTCTGGACACCAGCCCCTTTCTGGAGCCTTCCTCCTCCTTAACTCCCCATTCTGCAGCCTGGAGGCCCATTCGGCCCTTTACCCATCTCCATCCTGAGTTCCTAGAGCCCAGCCCTCAACTGTACCCACATCCTATTTCTTCAAAACATACGATTAAACAAACTTGCACCCTAAGTTGGTCCACCATGAAAGGGCTCTTGTGTTAGATACAGATCTTTCAAGAAATGTGACGACCATAGCTAACATTTATTGTACCCTTACTCTGTGCCAGATCCTGGCTGAGAACCCTGAACAAGTGTCTTCATTAATCCCCATGACAGCCCATAGAGTGATTCTTAGTATCTTCTTGTTACATGAGGAGGGGAGAGCGTGGTGGAGCTTGGACACAAACGCAAGCCATCTGACTTCAGAGTTTCCAGAATTAACTGAGATGTTATGCCCTGTCCTGAAAGCTGACCTCCTTGAGGCTATTTCCAGCAGGTTCTCAGGTTTGCACCTGGATGAGTCTGCTTTGAGATCATTAGGTGAACGTGTGGGGGAGCGTCTTCTGTTGGGATTGGACAAAGCGGGGGGCTGGGCTTCATCCTCAGAGTTAACGGTGAGAAGAGAAGTCAGCAGGACCCAGCTTTTCAGGGAGTCACCCCTCTATCCCTGCCAAGCCCAGCCATTTGGCTCCTTCTGGACCTGTGGACAGCTTCCCTCCTCCTCTTCCTCTCCCCCCTGTGCTGTGGTCTGGGAGGCTCTTGTCAAAAGTGAGTCTGGTATGGCTTTCCTCATGGTTTCCAAAACGAAGTTCAAAATCCTTAGCCTGGCGTTCAGGGGCTAAGTCTCCGGTCCCAACCTTTGTCTCCAGTCTCAGGCTCCAGGCTCTAGCCTCAGTGAACTCACCACTTGCAAACACACCAAGCTCCCCTGCACCTGCTCGGCACGATGGAGGGAGTTCTCATTCACCCTTCACCTTCACAAAGAGTCCCATTAGCCCTCTTGGTCACTGCCTGCTTTAGTTCACTGTGACCTTTTATACTGACTCCACGGTAGCACCTGGGTGGCCGTGATGTACCAGCATTAATCCCAATGGCGATCATTGCATTTGGCCATGTAGGACAATGTCCCCCTTTGCAGGAAATTCACGCTAAGAATTCAAGGGGATGGGGCATTAAGTCAGCGACTTACTGGTCTTGGGCTATGGTTCCCCAACTATGTGCCAAGGTGTGCCCGAACACCTCAGTGAACCCTCAGAGGTGCCGCGGGACTTTTTACATTCTTGGGGGGCAACTCAGCAGCATTGTGAAGCCTCTATCAACACAGCCCCTATTCATCAACCCGAACGTCTATCCACTGGAGACTGGGCACGCCGTAGAGGAGGGCACATGCAGCGACGGAACAGGGTGACGAACAAGATCACAGAAACCTAACTTAATAAAAGGAACTACTAGCTATTTCTTTTGCCCCAGGCGCACCAGAAATCATGACTGGAACCCCGAGGGTGCCAGTTACATGAAAGTTTGGGAACCTCTAGTTTAGAAAAAAAATTTTTTGTTCTGGATTTGCCAGTTTCTGTACATTTCAGATTGTTTCAAAATAAGATATGAAGCACCAGGGTTGACTCATAGTCTTTGCAGAGGCTTTTGTGGGCAGAAGTCTCTCCGGCCTCCTCGGCAGCAACACACTGCCAGGTTTTGCAGAAAGCTGCATAAAACTGGGACGGTGGCACGTGGTGGAGGTGGAGGGGGGCTGGGGGTG